>NC_056726.1:1199078813-1199131313 GCF_019279795.1 Protopterus annectens
AACTCGGCAAAATGGCAACTCCATAACTGACAGTCCCAGACAGTATTCAAACAGACGCATGCGCACATCTGAGCTTAATTCCGACAGGCTAACGGAGCTGATGTCATCGCGCACATGATGAAGTCAGCTCCAAAAGTGTGAAATCTAAAAAATAGATTAAAAAATTGGAAATTTGGGAATCGTGGCACCCCTTCATTGGGACCCCAAAACTCGGTAAAAACTGAGGAATTCGGGATGGTTGGGAGGTCTGGCCATATTGGAATCTCATTAATTTACATGTTCTCTATATAGTATTGTACTGTACTAGATCTTAGCCAAAAGGCCAAAAAGTGATAAATAATGTAACAACAAAAGACCTAACTGTGAAACCGCAGGCAAAATTAGAAACAGTAATAGATTGGCCTTTAAGCCAGAACTGGACATTAAATACTAGTGTTTTAAAATACTCGCTTTGACCACAAACAGTTCTGTCACCTTCAAAATAATGCTGAAACTTGGCTGAGCAAAAACGTAACTATCTCTTATTGATAGCCAGTAAATGCACTATATTAAAAATGTGTACACAATGAAAGAAAAAACAGTATTTTGGAGGAAATGTAAATTATATTATACTATTTTATTTGAAACTGCCTAATGGTTTGGACTAAAATGCCTCTATTACATATTCTTTACAGGCAACAGATAATATTTAGATGTTGGTCATAGAGAGGTGGAACCACAACTTTGCGATAAGTAAGAAAACTTAAGAAAGATGTTAAACAGAAAACTCTTTGGATTTTGCTACAAATAGCTGCATGACTGCACAGTGCTAAACTCAGTATGCATCATTTGCAAATCATTAAAAATTGGACTTGAGTTTGCAAATATTGATACCTTAAATTTTAAATACTATCCAGTATAACACATGGAAACTTTGTATTTTAAGAAGGTAAAACCAGTTTTATATAAGTGCCATTTACTGCTTGTTTCCTGTAAGCTCTAACATCATTAACTAACGTGGTAACAATCACAGAGCCAGCAGATGGAAACTGAAGAAACGAAGATGAGATCTTCAAAGCAACGCTATTTAGCAGCTTGTAGCCTTAAGACTATACTAAAATGACAGATGGCATTCTGACTAAGGCATCTTCCACCCTGTGTGCTCCTTTCATAATGGTGTGATATTGCCTCCAGTGCTTTATTATGTCTGCTGCACTTGTCAGGAAGGTTACAGGTGACCACAGAGTGCATCTCCATTCCCTGTGATGTCATGGGCATGTTTTTATTCAAAGCAATGACAGACTACATGAAATGTTAGACAGAATGCTAACATTTGCTAATATTTGTTTTTCAAAAGTAGGATTATGTGCTGTGACATTTTCAGAAATGAAAAATCAAAGGATGTTATGTTGACAGAAATTAATTCAGTGTTTGTCTTTACCTGTGTACTCTATAAACCCAGATATTGCTTTCTCTACATGTTCTTTTAGTCATCAAGATATGACCTTGTCTTTTAGGCCTCAGGATTAAAAGTGAGTTTTTATTACTATCAATAAGTAGCATTGATTTAACATCCAAAGTAGATTCCCATCTGAAAAAAAAATACAAATCTCTTTCAATCTGTATTTGGTGACAGTAATGCTGTGATTCATCAGAGTACACTAGTTCACAATGCACTTGCTTGTTCCCTTAAGTGAGAAGTGTTTATTTGAGATCGCAGTGCTCTGTTTTTCTAAGTGTTCCCTTTTCTTCAAATGTTGGTATATGTACAGTTGGGAGGTGCAGGGGGCATACCCCCTGCAGAAACACATTTTTAGCTGCTCATTACTTTGTGTATGACAAGCAGATTTTGCTGTTTTATGTGCGCTGTTGCAGTCTGAGAAATCACGTTTATTTCTTATAATGGAGCCCTTGATGATGTAGAATTACAGCAGTATCTTCAATGTTCCGAATAAATCCTGCACATTTGGCTATGGATGCATAAAATTTATGGCTACAAAGTTATGCATATACATTTTTTTCTGAAAAAAATATTTTTTTTAATAAGAAGCAGGCTCCTACAAGATTCCACATTGAAACTTCTATACCCCCTGCTACATATTATAACAAGCTATGATTTTGGAATTAAGAAGGGCAAATCCTTGCTTTTTATCAAATAACAATGTGTTTGGAATGTAAGCAATCATCATCAAACCAAATAGCCCACTAACCCACTCAGTGATCTTCTTTCTTGGTCAATTTAGTTCTTTTGACTTTCTTAAGGAACTCTTCACATTATCCTCCATTCCAATTCCTCCAGTCGAACCAGAAGTCACTCATTCACTCTGTACTCCACTGTTCTACTTCACAAAGTCCATTCCAAAGACCTTGAGCCTCTGTTTAAAAAAGTCATATTTGACAACATACTCCCATGGTTTACCTACTACTGTCTTTGCCATATCTATAACCTCAGTATCTCCAAAAGCACCATGGATTCCATACTGAATGTTCATTTCAATTCTATCACCTTTGAAAAAAATTCTTGAAAAGATTATTTACTCCCAACTCTCCAACCAACAGTGAGCATGTCCTGGCAGTTCCAGTCTGCCTGTATTCTGGCTTCTCACTAATGGAATCCTTGCTGACATGGATAATGGAATCCTAGTGGTGTTATATTCTATATCTTACCAAGGCCATTTATGTGGTTGACCACTCTTTAAAACTAAACCACATGATCCACCTGGGAGTAAACCTTGATGTCTCCCTTTGTTTTCAGGACTTTCTCTCAATCATTACTTCTGGACTAAAACTGGACCTTTCATTCCCCCAATCTTCCCACTATCAAAATGTGTTCCCCAAGACTCTATCCTTTTCCATCCTTCCCTTGCCATCTTTATGAAAAAGCTCCCGTATGATTTATTCATAGTTTACACAACATACTATATGTTGGTGATATGGTCATCTTCCATTCAAGCTCCTCCCTTTTGGTCACCCAAAGGCAGCTTCAGTAAAACTTCCAAACACATAAACATTGGCTTAGTAACAACAAACTATTACTTGATTCTTCAAAATTCAAAGCCATGCTATTTGCAACCAGGCAGAAAATGATCAGGTTTCAAAACCTTTGAAAATAATGGGCTATGACAATGAACACATTGAAACAAACACTTCTTTTGAATATCTTGGCATATGTTTAGACCAGTCATTAAACGTTCAACTATACATAGAAAAAAATAATCAACAGATTAATTACCTACTTTTTCTGCCCAGAAAAACCTCTAACTATCTCACTGCAGCAGACAGTCCTGACATTTTGAAAGGCATGCTACTGTCCAACTAGAATATGGCCTACTCTTTTGATTGCTGCAACCTCTAACACAAATTCTTAAGTTCTGATATCCCTCAGGAATAAAATCTCTAACTTCTTTGACCTCCTCACGTCATGAACATCTCTGCACTACAGTTCCAAAAACAAAATGGTTATCTATTACTCAGCATGACAACTTTTTACTAACATTACAAGTATTTAAACTTTTACAGTTAGATACCTTACCATTCCTAGCTGCAAAAAGAACAATAATAAATCTTTCCTATAACCTGTGAAGTCACTCGCATTATGTAGTCCCAGAATAAGCATACAGCACATTACACTTCCCCAGCTCTGGTCATGATATACAACTGGTCACTTCCTGACAACAGTGTCTCTATTTAATATACTGCATGACGTGGAGAGGCCTTCATCTTCTAGCATCAGGTCTAACAACTCTCCTAGGTGGTCCATTATTTTGCCTGTAATGTCCATCATATCAGCCATTATTGCTTGCTTAAACAATTAATTATAGTATGAAGGACGTGTCTGTCTATGGAAATAATCCCTGATTCTATCACCTATGAAGATTTTTGTTTATTTAGCTACTTGGCTCAAATTATTGAAAGACTAACATGCATAACAGTCAGTGAATTCCTATTTTGCCCTGGTGGCTAAGTCAAAGCCTTCATTATGCTCATCATGTTAAGCAATGTCATCAGGTTCACTGCTGCACATAGATCACATATGCCCTTATGTCCACACCACTACCCTTCACACTTTCTACGTGTCTGGTTGTTGTATTTCTTCATATACGTGGTTCTCATTTTTCATTCCATATTGTCATATCCGTAATGATTCTATAAATACAGAATCACACTCTGAGTGTGTGTGTGTGTGTGTGTGTGTGTGTGTGTGTGTGTGTGTGTGTGTGTGTGTGTGAGACAATCCATGACTAGAATTTGAAGGCTTACATATTAAGGATATATGGGGATTAAAATTAGGAAGGCACTTAAAATGTTCTCATGATATTTAGAAAGATAGTTATCTGTAAAAGGTAAAATACCATTTGAAGATATACTGTAACTTTGATGGACAAGCCCTTAGTCCTGACTTTTGGATAAGATCCACATATTGGCTTTTGCAAGTATTAGAATGAGATGGATGGAAGCATACCTCTCAACTTCTTAGAACAAGAAATCTGGACAAAGCAATAAATAAAAGTGGGGCAAAGGCCCAAAATAGGGACAATTTTTAACTATTGCTCTTACAAACTTAGAAAGTTGATAGACTAACAAGTTTTGCATTAGCATGAATTTTCTGAGGGTATGGCGTCTGAAACTCAAATTACTGTCATTATTTTCTGACTTCAATCTTTAATGATTTGCCACTAATTTGCCAGAAAAACAGAATTGTATGAAAAATGGACCAAAAATATGAGGCAAAAATCTGGACATTCTGCAAAAATCTGTACAGTTGAGAAGTATGAAGTAAATGTCTCTTGTATCGATCTGAAGTGCAGAAACTGTTCAACATATCTGAGAGTATCTGTTGTCACAAGTCACAGCAGCCAAACCAGCAGCATAAAGAAGGTTAGCTGCGCAAGGTAATTCTAGAGGTGTCAGGTCCATAAGCATAGGTAGACCCAAACCATGCAGATGTGCTTGCTTTCTGCTCCTTGCAGACATGTCAGATTTTAGCACAAAAACATTTCTTTACTACATGAAGATAAACCTTTATGGAGCATGAATGGGACAGAATGTGTGTGACAGACAGAGTTTTAACCCTAGTGCCAGTGAGGAAAATAAACATCCCTTCCAAAAAGTGTTTTCCTATTCAAAACAACATCCTAATGACATTTCCCTTTACATTTACAGAGTCTCCACTACAGGCTAATTGTTACATGGCAGGTATATAGGTAGCCTACCTCACGTGAACCATATAATGGGCCACAATCATTCTACACAGCAAGCTGTTTTATGTTGTATTGCATCTGTCCCTGATTCAGAATGTGCAACTTAATGCATATTTATTGTCAGTGTGGGATGGAGTGTTACTGTTTTACTATCTATCTTGAATTAAAGCATTTAGCGGATTTATTTTATTATAACTAAACAGTCATGCTATGTATGATGTACTAATAAAATTGTCATAAACCCACGCTGAAGTGAGTGTATTCAGCAATATTAAGTTGGAGGTGAGTTTAACAATGAAGTGACAGAAATATAAATAAACATATTACATTCCACATGAAATCAGCTGCATTTCTAGGTAAAAACAAGGTACATATCTGTTGAGATATTAAATGCAGAGACCATCACAAATTAGCAGCTGATGGTTTGAAGGTATGTACCCACCTATACGTGGACCACAGTATTGCTGTTACTGTCATGGTGTCACAGGAGCAGTCTTTGGTGCTCTTTTGACACTTAAGTTCCTAGAATGTCATGGGCCAAAGCTTATTCATGTTCTGTCTGCATCTGTAAGCAGTCCTGTTGTATGCTACTGCTCTTAGAAAACTTAGAGTCTGGACTTTACAATTGCTTTTATAAAAGGCTATGTGAATGCAGTTCATTTTGCTGTTAGTTCAAATTTAATGACATACAGTAGCTGTAGAGTTATTGTCTTAGAACAGCCATACTTTGCTTTGTGCAATATATCCTGTGTGTATTCACTGCTGAAACGTACAGCTATCAGTTGCCTTAGAGGCTGCATGTTTATGCTGTTAGTCTGACCAATTTTAATGTCTATTTCTATACTTTGCATGCTGTCCAATTCGCATTCTTCTAACCAAATAAAAAAGTGTAGCAACCTCGAACCAGAACCAGTAATCCACAAAAGAGATGCTAATTAGACGAAACAAGCACGGAGCTTAATCCAAAACATTGAGTAGTTTATTCCAAACCAGACAAGCAAACACATTCTTCTAACCTTTGCACTAATTCTGCCTTATTTACCTTTATTTTTCAGTTTTCATGGGTTTCTTTATTTTTATGACCCCCCCCCACACACACACCTGGGATTAATTACATAAAACAATATCTACTTTATCCCCTGAATAAAATCTTTGAGAAGCAAGAACCTGGCACCCTACAGCTATTCTGTTGTAATAGGTGAATTACAATTTAGTTTTTATAATGTTTTAAGGCTTAAAAGGTGTATGCACAACAACAGTGAAGGGTTCCAGCCAGTTACCACTAGATTGAGCCATAATACTTTGAATCATCCTTGCACACACATACACACACACACACACACACACACACACACACACACACACACACACATACATATATATATATATATATATATATATACACACACACACATGCACACACACACACACACACACACACACACGCGCGCGCGCGCGCGCACATGCATGCGCACACACACACACACGCACACTCACACGCACACGCACACACACACACACACGCGCACATGCACACACACACACACGCACACGCACACACACACACGCACACACACACACACAGTGTTCCCAGGCATTTACTGTTTAAATTAGTAAATTCTTGCTTTTACTTTCAGCATGGTCTCTATACTAAACACAGCTCTCTCTATAACTATCAAGCAACCCTGTTTGTGTGCTTTCAGTGATAATTATTTAAAGTATTTCAATTTCAGAGTGACTTAGATTATTTTTTTGTTAGATACTGATATTTTAAGCTCATTACTCACCTTAAACTGATAGTTTTTCAGCTCTTCTCCCTTTGGGGGCCGGGAAATGCTCTGTTTGTTATGCTCACTCGGCTCCCCATCCTACCCCCATCCCCATCCTCACTCCACATCATCAACCTTATACATAACTTCACCCCTCCAACACCTCTCTTCCACCTATCCCATAACCTCCCTAATTATTTCCTCAGTCATATCATACTTTCTAACTACTCTACATCCCCAACCATTGTAAATAGGGCCATATAGTGCCCCATCCCCTAAACTATCACTATCCTGCTCATATTCATTCTGTTATCACACTGCACCCACCCACCATCATGTCCTTCACTTCTTTTACTATGATCTCACCTCTCCCACTTACACTTTCTCTCCTAACAATAATCACAACTTTCCAGATACACAACATACTTCCTACACCCACCTGTACAACCACCGCACATGATCCACATTTATCAAGTTACTCAGACATTCAGCCTAGCTTATTCACAGCTAATACCTCAGTACTACCCAAAGTAAAAATTCTACCTCTCCAAAGACACCCCCAGTATCACACCACCGGCAGCAACTATCCCATTTTAAGAGGAAAATGGTAAGTATAACCCACATCATTTGTCAAAGCATTAAATCCCAGTGTGGTGATGTACAACTCAACTCAGGCCCAATCCCCCAGCCCCAGCAAACCTAGCAAATCTCTCATGCTATCTACCATAAATTCTCAAAGCCTTAGAAACAAGATACCTGAATTTCACATGTGGATTTCACAAAAGAACCCTGATATTATAGCAGCTACCAAAACCTGGCTGAAATCATATGTAAAAGACACCGAGATTCTCCCCCCAGGCAACTCATGCCTGAGAGTCGACTGGCCCCCAAGAGAGGAGGAGGAGGAGCAATACTCTTCCCTAGAAAATATACATTAATTCCCTACTCAAAATCAACACCCAATTTCTCCCCAGCCGAAGTACTAATCTCTATATTAAAACTTAACAACCATAAAAACATTTGCATAATTGCTCTGTATATTCCTCCAGGAAACAACATACTTGCCTGGACCTCCCAAAACATAGATAAGGAAACCATCATCTTAAGTGATATAAACACTGATAGGCTAGACATTGCCCACAGCAACCCCTCAAAAAACATAAACCTTTACAACTTCTCCCAACTAATTGAAGACATCATCAGACCCCACAAAAATAACAATTGGGGCTCCATAATAGACTGGATATTAGTGTGTGTCTCTCTCTCACGATATTATTACTGTAGTCATATGACCTAATACCATTAGCGACCACCACCCAGCATATATCCTATGCAAAACTATCCCAAACCCAGGCCAACACCAATACAAATCAACCAGAAGTTCCAACCATCCATACTTAATGAAACCTTAGCTAAAATAAATTGGAAACCCCTCAACTCCCTACCACTTAATGAGGCTGTTGAATTCTTTAACTCAACATTCCTAGACATCCTAAATAGGAACGCATCAACCCACCAAAAATAAATAAAGGATAAGCATGCAAGTTGGCTGTCAAAATCTGCCAAAGACGTCATGCCCACAAGGGCTAAAATCTGGAAATCATGGAGAAAAACAAAGACCTCTCAACTCTACTACAATACAAGCAACTCCATAACCAGGTAAAATGTTTAATAACCGTGATAAAAAAGCCCACTACCTTCATCTACAAAGCCAACATAAAAGTAATCCCAAAAATTCTGGCCCTTCATCAATCAACTATTACACCCAGGCTCACAAAGCAACCCATCCCCGACCCACACAAAACCCCTACCGAACTTTCCACCCTCTTCAATTCCTACTTCATTGACACCATACCTAACCTAACCACCACCTTTCCTACAGTTAACAGCACCACCATCAAGACAGCTAATGACCAAATCATCTCCAAACAAACCCTACCCTCAACTCCAATCTATAATTCTCCCCCATACCCATCACCACAATAAAAAAAAAAATACTTAAGCTTAAACCCTGCACTCTAGCCCCTGACAATCTACCCCCATACTTCCTGCAGCTAGCTGCAAACTCTATAGCTTATCTCATAAGTATACTCATTAACAGACTGATTAAAGAATCCCTTGTCCCAGGAATCTGGAAAAAAACATTAATTCCCCCCTTACACAAAGGCGACACCAGCACAGACACTACAAACTTTCTATCCATAGCAAATTCTCTCACCCCCTCTCTAAAATACTAGAAAAATGCATCCATGCCCAACTCCTCAACCACCTGCTTGAAAACCAAATTCCATCACCCAATCAGGATGGTTTCAGACCAGGACACAGCACCATGACGGCCCTCCTTTCCTTCCTTGATACAGTTATCGGGGCATGGGATTCTGGTAAAATAATCGCTTCTCTTTTCCTCAACCTCTCCAAAGCTTTCAATACCATTTCACACAATATCCCCCTCTCTAAAATATCTTACCTCTGCATTTCACCACCTACACTACAATGGTTCAGTAGCTATCTCTCCAATAGGCAGCAATCCACCAAATGGCAACAGTCTGACTCTCCCTTCCTCAATACTTCCACAGGGGTACCCCAAGGCTCCATACTTGGTCCTCTCTTATTTAGCATCTTTATTAACAACTTTCACTCCACTCTCCCTCATTGTTCAGTAATCCAGTATGCTGATGACTCTATTATAATATACACTGCAAATTCCAGCTCTAAACTCCAGCAAATCACCCAGAATGCCCTCACCTGTACTGGATCCTGGATGCTTAACAATCATCTTTCCCTAAATCCGAAAAAAAAAAAAACAAACTAGTAATTTTTACCCCTAAGAAAACCACTCCTCTAGATAAAAAAACTCCACTATACAAGCCCAAGACAATACCACTATAGAAGTTGTCCCACACACTAAATTACTAGGTGCTATTAGAGATGAAAACCTTAACTTTGACCTACACATAAACAACAACATCAAAACATCAAAAAACACACCAAAAGCTCTGTATGCTCTACAGGCACCAACACTTTCTTAGCCTCTCTACTAGACAAACCCTTGCAACTATGCTTTTATTACCCTCTCTTCTTTATGGTGCCTCGCTCCTCACTAATATCCAAAATTTTACAAAATCCAAACTTGATAGGTGTTACAACAGAATAGCCAAATTTGCCACCAAGGCCAAATTCTCGTCCCACCACTGTAACTCACTGAAACAATTAGGCTGGCTGGAATTTCCCTACCATCTCTCATTCACTCATCTAACTACAGTGCACAAAATAATCTACAGACCCACAGACTGTCCTGCTCTCTCAACTCTGCTTGCCACATTCCAACCCTGCAGGCAACTAAGATCTGAAAATCATCTACTTCTAAAAGTAAAAAAAGCCCACCTTACCTGCTGGTCAACTCCTCTACTCTTTCACTATCGCCAAACTATGGAACTTACTCCCACCTTCTATAATAACACAGGCAGCACCACCACCTTCAAACAAATACTGAAAAATCATCTCAACTCTTCCTGACTATGTACCTGCTTTATAACCTAACCTCATCCTTCTCTTTATATGATAAACTCCTATATTTTTTGCTACTAGTGACTGATGATACTTTCTCCATATTTATTATTATTTTTTTCATCAATTGTTGATACTGGTAAAATAATGCTGATTAATATATCTCTGTTTATACTGTGCAATAATGCTGACTAACAAAGCTCTGTTTATACCTCTCTGACTGAATTCATCTGGCAACTAATATATATATATATATATATATATATATATATATATATATATATATATATCTGTTACTGTAATCAAACCAACTAAATTCCTGCTTTTATGTATATATTCTTTATATATTACTGTAATCACTATGTGTAACACTGGTTCTACTTCTCTACCAATTAATGTTTAATTTTTTTCTGTATCTCTTTTCTTGTCGGAGCTTTTTTTCCCGGGCCTCCACTGAAAATGGGGACTTTTAGGCCCAGTGGACTTCCCCAGTAAACAAATGCAATAAATAAATAAATAAATAAATAAATAAACTTTTCAGGACACTCTGGTATAATTATCAGAGGTGGGTGTAGAGGACCAAACGGACACGTAAGTCTTACAAAAGGAGTCCATTTCTCTAATTAATTTCTGACTATTCATTGCCATAATAAAACACATTAATGACATGAACTTAGTTGTAGCTATTCTGTTTGTGTAAATCATTCTCATTTGTGACCTTGCCTAGTGCCAAAAAGCAGCTGGAGCACTGCCTCTATTAACAATAGGACAGTTTATCACCATTCATTTTTGTAAGCCTGTAAAGAATGCAGTGGATAACTGGTTATCAGCTAAATGAATTCACTAAGCTGTCAGTTTAACCAAGGTCCTGAGTTTATTGTACTTGTTCAGTAACCATGTACATCAACTAGTCCTTCACAGGCCCTTTTCAGCCATTTGATGGGGATGAAGACAAAGGTGAATATAATGTATATATACGTATTTATATGTATTTTACAATAGCCAGTCAACCAACATGACTTTGGAAGGAAAATAAAGTGCCCACATACAGAAGCAGATCCAGCACTAAGTCACCTAGGCAGTTGCCTAGGGCCCACTTTATGGAGGGAGGCCCACTGGATGAGGGATGCCACAACATTTTTTAATTAAAAAAAAAATAAATAAAACAAATAAAAACCTTACATTTCTTTTTTTTTTTGTTTAACTGTGTCATTCACACACACACACACACACACACACACACACACACACACACACACACACACACACAGCCATACTCTGCATGCATGAATCACAGACATTTAATTTTCCCATCTCCTTCTCTTCTGCTCATGCAGAATTCAGATGTAGAACAACTCTATTCCACTACTGCACAGAATATAGAACGACTCTGCTGGTGTACACTTCCATCTAGTAAATGTACAGCTCCATTGCTGTGGAACATTTCCAGAGTGAGTGTGTATATCTATGTAGATGAATGCCCCTAGATCGGCTGACAGGTTAGTTAGTTTAACTTGCTCATACTCAAAGCCTGCACCTTGGTTACAAGGAGAAAAGAGCCTGAATCCTCTAGACCAGCTACTAGAGGTTTGCATATTCAAGCAATATAAACTTCATTGCAGTTTCATGGAATCTGAGTTTCAGTGAATTTTCAAGAAATTGTGAGTGTCAGAGGAAGAGAAGTTTACTGTTGCTCATGCTATGCCTGCCTACAATATGCAACTGCTTTGTTTAGAAATGGCCATCAGTGTTTGTGCTACAGAACTTGAAGGCAGTGTTAGCAGCACAATGAGTAGTGTATTTGCCTTTGAGGCAAAATACTGTGGATTCTATTCCCGCACCATGTAGATGGGCTATTGATACTGTGGTGCTCTTTAAAGAGGGATGGGAGTTCTGTACTCCTGAGTGTGTTCTCTTTTGGATGAGATGCCTAGTAACTATGAAACAGTATTCAAAATGAAATGCTGTACAACAATAGCCAATGAAGTAAAGTTCGCTTGGAGAAGAGGTAATGTGGTTAAATGATATAAAACTTAAAAGTGCAACATATATAGCAAAAAACTTGCATACATTTCCAGTACTTAAATTAAATGCACTTACAAGATATTCACGCTGTGAATGCAGTTATACTATAGCGAAATGACGGCTCCAAAGTTTCCAGTCTTATGATGGCTTCAAAGTATCCAACCTTTTTGGTCTGATATACAAAGTAACCACACTGAAGATGTAATAGCTGCTGTGTGACTGTGATGAACTGTGATAACAGCTTAACCAGTCTAACAGATCAAATAAAAGCTTCTAGCTTTAATGGCAGTTAAAATCCTTTTATTGTAGGAAAAGTTAAAATCTTCATATCAAGTTAAAATCTTGATGTAGAATAAAACAGTCCCTATGTATTCCAAACGATAAGAGCTTTCGGTATCTTCTTCAGATCGTAGAGATTGGGACTGGAAGTTCCTTTTTATAGTGCTTGCTTCCTTTACTGTTGAGACAATCATTCAATCATCACACTGTCAATCAGCTGTTTAAACGCACCAATCCTCTTTACTCTCAGCTGGGGGTGTTCTATTTCCTATACCTTTTGCTTTTGAGGGGTGTGACCAGTCATGAATTATTAAGTCAGACACGCCTCCATGTTAGCGGATAGTTGGTCTTCTAGCTTTTAGTATAGGTTTCAGTGGAATGATGTTATTCAAGCCTGGCTCAGTATCAGCATGGAGGTTCACAATTCACTTACTCTCCCTGCATTCAGTAATATTTTCAATGTCGCCTTTCCTTATTTCACTATATACATTCTCTATCACCTTATGAGTGAAAGAATGACCAACATTTCTTTCAGCATGCATTGCTAAAGCATTATGTGGATCTTTATTGATAATGTCTCTTTGATGTCTCAAAACGCGATTTTTAAACATCTGATTAGTTTTTCCTACATAGAATGCAGGGCATAGTTTACAGGTAGCCATGTACACCACATTGGGGGTTATACAAGTGGCTTTGACATTAAAGATGTATTTCTTCTTTGTCCTTGGATGTTCAAATTCGTTATTACAGTCAATCAGTGGGCATGCTGTGCAGTGGCCACACTTGAACGTGCCTTTATGTCCAACAATGTTATGTTTGCTAAACCCATCCTTTGTGCAAAGTAGCCTCTTTAAATTTTTCTTATTCTTGTAGCCAAAGCATGGTGTTTCACCTACAATGTCTTTTAGCTTGGCATCCTGGGTGAGGATTGGCCAAAACTGCCTTATTATGGATTTAACTTGTGTGTTGTCTGTGCTTTAAGTTAACATCACTCTGGTGGTTCTGTCTTCTGTCTGTTTTTTTCTTTGGGATAACTTCTCGAACATTCACATCTTTTTCATTATAGCCTCTCTTTATTAGGTTTTGTTTTAGAAACAATTTTTTTTTCTGTTGTCTCATCTTTGCTACATCTTTTATGTATTCTTTGTGTTTCATTTCGCATAATATTTTTAGTGACATGTTTAGGATGCATGCTGCTTTTCAACAAGTAATGATTTTTCCATGTATTTTTTCGGTGTAATTCGGTTTCCAACATGTTTTCATTAAGAATAACATTCACATCCAAAAATGCAACTTGATTATGAGAGTGTTCTTCTGTAAAGCTTAAAAAAGTAGTAGTCCTATTTAGATATTGATGGAATGATTCAAATTGTGGTACGGTTCATTCTCATAAAATACAAAGATCATCCACAAATCGACCATAAAATTTGATGCATTCATACCATGGATTATTTGAGTTCAATACATGCTCCAATTCCCAGTCTACAAGCACAAGATCTGAGTAGCTGTTCACACAAGGGGTGCCCATGGCTACCCCCCATTTTTGCCAATAGATTGATGTACCATACACAAAATATTTATTTTCCAGTATTAAATCTAATAAAGCACAAATCCTACTGGTTTCATTAACAGTGTTTTTTGTGGCTTAAGATCTTTCTTACAGCTTCTATGCCTGCTTCGTTGGGAATGGAAGTGAGTAAACCATTCACATCCAAGGTGGTCACAAGTAGGTGATCATAATCCGTAATGTTATTCATGGTTTGATTTATCTTTCTTAAGAAGTCATCAGTATCCTGCAGAACTGTATCAAAATATTTTAAAATAGTTCTCAATTCTTTCTCCACAAATAGTGACATTGTTTCTGTCACCCACCCTTGTCCTGCTACTATAGGCCGTAGTGGAGGGTTATGAAGGTCCTTATGAATCTTAGGAAGTCCATTAATATTCGGAACAGTGGGTTTTGTGATGTTCAAAAAATTGCAAAGGTCCAGATCTACTTGGCCTTCAGTCAACATATCCTGTAGTAAGGAAGACACTTTTTGTATAGTTCGATTTAACTGGATTGGTGTAACTCTATGGTATGTCTTTTCATCTTGTAACATGGTGGTCATTTTCTTCTTATACCAATTAGTATCCATAACCACTATAGTACCTCCTTTGTCTGCTGGTTTGATTACCACATTCTCATTTTGTTGTAAGTTGCATAGGGCTTGTCTTTCTTCATATGTAAAGTTTCTATAATGTTTAGTATGCGTGTCCATTCTTAATTTCTCCACTGCATTATTACACAGCCACATTAATAGTTCCACAGCAGGATGGGCTACAGGTACAAATGTACTTGGTTTCCTTAAGGTTCTAGCTTGTTCTGTGTTTGTGCCATAAATATTTCTTAATGTCACATTACGTCCAAAATGCTTTATGTTTATAACAAATTCATTCAGATCGGATCTTAAAGAGGGTATGAAAGTTAACCCCTTCTGTAAAACAGAAGTTTCTGCTTGGGTCAGTTCATATTGAGAAATATTCACCACTATAGAACTGTTTAGTTCAGTATTTTCCTTCTTTTTCTGTCTTGACTGTGAGTTCGTGGGTTCTTGTATTTGGTTTGATTCAGAAAAAATAGAAGTTGTGTGGTGATGGGGAGAAATGTACTCCCTTTCTTAGGAATGGAAAGGTATAGGAAATGGAACACCCCCAGCTGAGAGGAAAGAGGATTGGTGGGTTTAAACAGCTGATTGACAGTGTGATGATTGAATGACTGTCTCAACAGTAAAGGAAGCAAGCACTATAAAAAGGAACTTCCAGTCCCAATCTCTACGATCTGAAGAAGATACCGAAAGCTCTTATCGTTTGGAATACATAGGGACTGTTTTATTCTACATCAAGATTTTAACTTGACATGAAGATTTTAACTTTTCCTACAATAAAAGGATTTTAACTGCCATTAAAGCTAGAAGCTTTTATTTGATCTGTTAGACTGGTCAAGCTGTTATCACAGTTCATCACAGTCACACAGCAGCTACTACATCTTCAGTGTGGTTACTTTGTATATCAGACCAAAAAGGTTGGATACTTTGATGCCATCATAAGACTGGAAACTTTGGAGCCATCATTTTGCTATGGTATAACTGCATTCACAGCGTGAATATCTTGTAAGTGCATTTAATTTAAGTACTGGAAATGTAAGCAAGTTTTTTGCTATATATGTTGCACGTTTAAGTTTTATATTATTTAACCACATTACCTCTTCTCCAAGAGAACTTTACTTCATTCGCTATTGTTATACAGCATTTCATTTTGAATACTGTTTTTACTTGTTACTGATAGCTGTACTTTAGCATTAGGAGGTACCCTTTCTTTATAGTAACTATGAAACAGTTGCTGGTTTGTCAGCCATTCCCTATTGCAGTATTACCAGCTTACCATTTTTTTTTATTTAACATAGGCAATTTCTTCTTCAGTGGCAGCAGGCACTGAATTCATACATGAAACACTGAAATATAAAATTGTTTTGCCAGCAGCAATCTCTTTATTAGTTAGAGATCTTTTTAATGTGGAATCATTCAGATGACTTTTACTTCTGCAGAGATTGGGCATATTGACTGATATTGGTGGATTGTAATGACAGAAGTTGAGTGGCTTTTTATGCTTGAAATGCTTTGAAATGAGTAGTTTTGTCATTATTGGCTCACAAACCAAATATTAAAATCTGCAAAAAAGGAACAGCTGGAACCATCCAGATCCACTTCAGTTCTGGATAAAAAATGTACAGTCTGAAGTAATAAGCACCACCAAGTTTATTTAAAGGCACAAATAAAAAAAAAAAATGGAACATAACTGCATTCAAGAGTAAAAGTTAATCACTTTCTTCCTTCAGCTATTCCCAGTTAGGAGTCGCCACAGCAGATCACCTGTCTGCTCAGGATTGGCAGTAGAGTTTCACAGTGTCAAGTTGCCAGCCCAGCACCCAACCTTCCATGGAGGACACACACATTAACTCACTCCTAGGGCCAATTTAGCGTGTCCAGTCCACCTACAGCATGTCTTTGGGATGAAACTGGAGCACCCAGGGGAAACTCACATGACCACAGGGAGGACATACAGACTCCACACAGAAGGCACCCCAGCCAAGGATCAAACCAAATAACCTCTTGCTGTGAGGTGACAATGCTAACCGCTGCACCACCATGGCCGCCCAACAGTTAAGCACTTTCATTCTGTAAATTAATGGACCTCATCAGAACTGCTCTTTCATTTAAATCAATCAATTATATAACTTCCTCAAGGAAGAGAATTTCACCCCTTAAAGGGACACTTCAATTTATCCCAACGAAAAATAGACATCAATCATTCCAGCTCAAAAATATGTATACAGTCAAAATATTGTATAAAGACTCCTCTCCAACAAGTAAATAAATAATTATAACACTTACCAGACTTATCTGGCACATACCATCAAGCAAAACCAAACTGCTAACAAAGATTCCAGTCACGCAATAAAATCATAACTTATGTTGTAGTTTGCCTACGTTCAGAAAATGCATACTGACACAACTCTTTTCTGTTTTTATTTCTGACTTTATAAACAGTGAGTCTAAAGGGTATGTACGTCTGATTTTTTTTTTAAGAAAAAGTGTTGACAGTTATGCAACATAAGGAGTTACATGCATGACTACCTTTGTCTTTCCTTGGAAATGGCACATTGGTTTAAATTTAAAAATCATTCATTAGTTTATTTCATAAACTTAGAAGCATATAATGCTTTTCAGAGATGACGGTAAAATCATAAAGCTCTATGTTTGCACTTTATGGTATCAGAATTATCACAATAGAAATGAACAATGATGTCAAAAGAATGCATGGGGTTAACTTGAATTGTTTTAGAAAAAAGTGTTTCTGATTCAGTAAGGCTCAGCTTGTACTAACTGTATACTACACTTGTGGCAAAGCTGGTACACCTCTCAGCAGATGTTCAACCAAGCCATCTATGCGCCATGGTCCCATAGCAGACACAATGACTTTTATGCTTACTCATGTATTGCTAGTTACCGTACAAAAAATTAACTGCAGCATATCAAGGCAATGTTTTTTGCATTGCATTTGTTATGGTCCTCAGTATCGTAACTTTCATGGCATATTTTTTTCTAATGGACTATTTTTTATTGGGCGATTTGTATCAGATATTTCAAAACACAATCAAATGATTGCATAATTCATTAACATAAAAATAACATCTTTCACATCATTGGCATATAACATTTCCACTCTGATGGTCTATTTGCTAGTACTCACTTATTGAAACTATGTGTCAAGAATTCCTTGTTGGCTTCTGTCATTCTCATTCACAAGCTTTCTAAGATTTCACTACATAAACCATAATACCTACTGACAAGTTAATGTCATTAAACTGTGCAGTTCTACTTTTCTTTCCCCAAAAGGAGCTGTGTTCAAATAGGTACCGCTTCTTCAGAATACTATTTCATGGTGTACAAAGGTGATATTCAGAGATAATTAATGAGTGGCATTAAGACAGCGTATGTTTTAGTGGTACTTTTCAATGTTCTGTTCTTGATTCTATACTACAGGTGTTTTGACTTGTTATTGTAGATGCAACTTAGGTGGAGGTGAACTGAGTGTTCTTGTAAACAACCACAGCAGTAAACAATCGTAAAGATAACCAGAGCTGTAGCAAGGGAGTTTAGTATCCCGGAAAATACACCTATTCTCCTCTCCATCTATAAGTGATCAGAATCCCTTAATGATGACTTGAACTACATCATGCTGTTTTTTTTTTCAAGGCAGCAACAAGTAATGCTGTAGTTGCCTAATATTTCATAGCTGTCTTTCAAAGAAAAAAAATAGATGTGAAGTTGTTAATCTCGCCGAGTATTCTCACTGATGGGTTGGAGCCAATCCTCAGCTCCGACACGGCTGTTAGCAAGCTCAAGGTTTGCCAGTAGCTCGAGACCAGCCCCTTATCCCACCATGCACTGCTAGAATTACCTCAGATCTAGTTTGCCGCGACAAGAGAGATCTCGGTGATCCAGATAGCTCAGATCATTTTAGAAACTGAATTAACAGCAAGTTTTTAAAAAAGTTTCCTTTTTGATATATTTATGTAGTGTGTGTTAGTTCCATTATTTTTAGATAGTTTAGACAGTTTAGATAGTTTAAGTTGTTTTAAATTAGGGACTTGTTGGCTTTTTAGTTTGTGTGGGCCTTTAACCCCTTTTTCCTACTATTAATCCCTTTAGTAGTTAGTTTTTTTTTTTTTTTTTTTTCCTGTGGGACTCTTAGTCGCATATTTGTATTATATTTATATATATATATATATATATATATATATATATATATATATATATATATATATATATATATATACATAGATAGATATATATTACTGTTGCAGATAGTGCCCAGGTTAGGCTTAGTTGTTTGTGAATCTATTTACTGTTTTTTCTCTCAGTATGTCAGAGGATAGGGAGAAATCCCATCCCAAATCGGATTGCCCAGATTGTGGGCAGAAAATGTCCATCACTGACGGACATATTTAATGTGTCTACTGTTTATGGGCCAAGCACCTCCAAGACAACTGTAGCATTTGTCACTCCTTCTCTTCAAGAGTCCTCTTGGAGAGAAGTAGGAAACTTATAGACAGAGGATTGCTACAGCAATCTTTTTCAGAGGTTTTGAATAGCCATGAAGGTGCTAGTATGTCTTCCAAATCTTCAAAATCCAAGTCTTCAGATAAGGTATCCAAAAAGGCTAAAATTTCAGAAGGAGGGTCATCGGTTCCACAGTCATCAGACCCGAGTGTACCTTTGATTCAGAGCCAGTTCTCAGTATTGGAGCCGTTCTCCGAAGTTCCTTCTTCACCTCTGCTCCAGTCAACACCTTCGGTGCATTCAGCTAAGTCTTCAGTCAGCCTTTTGAATTTGGACATGGATCAGCTAGTGCAGGAGCTTTTACAGGCACCAGGACTTGCCAAATTGTTGTCAGCCCCGACCAGCTTGTCGGTGCCGAAGACCATGGAACCGAACTTGTCTACTTCTCCGAGCTGAGGGAAGTCAAACCGATGGTGATCAGACCCTTGGAGCCAATATCCGCTCTGGGGTTATTGGCTCCATCTACTCAGCTGTCCTCAGCGCCGACCAAGGGCTCTAGGAGCCGACGCTCTCCAGTCGGGTCCGGGGAGGATAGTCGCACTGACTTGTCGGTGACGACTCTCCCTCTCGGAGCTTCAGCTCAGATGAGCTCGGCTCCTACCTCAGGCTCAGAGCCCAGGGCTTCTGTGTGGGAGGATCGGACGGACTGTCAACTCCTCCTCGTTGGAGCCATGGTTCCTTCGATGATATGAGGAGAGTTTTGTCTCCAAAGACAACATCAGCATCAGTTCAGCTTTCCCTCTCCCCTCAAGCTCCTGTGTCTACTTCTTCCCTTTTTAGGGAAAGGCGATTGGATGTGCTCCATAGATCTCAAGGATGCGTACTATCACATAAAGATGGACAGACGCTCCACAGATCATCTGCACTTCTGGCTGGGAGCCAATCATTACCAGTTTCAAGCCCTGCCCTTTGGTCTCACTTCAGCCCCCATAGTGTTCACCAAATGCATGGCAGTGGTCACGGCTCACCTGAGGCGTCTAGGATTCCATGTGTTTCCATACTTAGATGATTGGCTCCTCACCGCTACCACCAGGCATCAATTGACTCAGGCAACACAATACATTCTGACACTGCCATCAATTAGGCATTACGATTAACTTCGAAAAGTCTGCCTTATCACCATCTCAGCATACTGTTTTTAAAGGAGCAAAGTTAGATACCTCAACCACCACTCTACGTCTCCCTATCGAAAGAGTCTCTCTTCTTCACCAAAACATCAGCTCACTGGTGTCAAAGAACAAAGCTACAGCAGCGGAGGTATTGAAAGTACTAGGTTTGATGGTGGCAGCAATCCTGGCTATACCACTCGCAAGGATGCATATACGAATCTTTCAATGGCTTCTCTTCACTCAGTGGTCTTACCAAAAACTACCAATGCACCACATGATTCTTATCACGGATTCTTGCAGGAGAGACCTTCAGCGGTGGTTGACGTCTCTTCATGTTACAGTAGGGAGACCCTTTGTCCTCCCCCCAGTAGCCACTGTGACCACAGACGCTTCCCTGATAGGTTGGGGGGGCATTTTCAGGGAAAGACTGCCCAAGGCACATGGACAGATCAAGAATCACATCTGCACATCAATGCTCTAGAGCTGAGAGCGGTACTTCTGGTGTTGCAGTACTTTCAGGACTATCTCCCTCTAGGGACTATTGCAGTTCAGACTGACAACATGCCAGCAGTCTGGTACTTGAACAAGCAGGGCGGAACCAAGTCTTAACCCCTTTGTCGAGAAGCCCTCAGGGTTTGGCAATGGGCTGTGTCATCCCAGCATTTTCTGTTAGCAATGCACATCCCGGGGAAATCCAACGTCATAGTGGACAAGCTAAGCAGGGCAATATTACTCCCTCATGAGTGGTCTCTCAATCAACAGGTTGCGAAGATGATTTTCTACAAATGGGGCCAGCCTTGCTGCGACCTTTTTGACAGCCACATCAATTCAAAATGCAGAAGCTACTTTTCCCTGATACCACCTCCCGGTCATCCCCAGAGAGAGATGCACTTTTACATGATTGGCCCCCGGGTCTCCTTTATGCATTTCCATCCTTCCCATTAATACCCAGATTTCTACAGAAAGCAAAATCGCTGGGAAGGAAGGTTATACTCATGGACCCCTACTGGCCTCGACAGATTTGGTTTCCATTTCTCCACCATTATCTGTTGGAGGATCCATGGATCCTGGACCCAGTTCCGGACCTTCTGATGCACCCGTTAGGGGACCTTCATCATTCTCTACAGTCCCTGAAACTGACTGCTTGGCTAATCCACTTCCCCTAATTGCCAGGCTTCATTCAATTTCAGAAGATACAAGAAAGATTCTCTTGTCCTCTCAAAAGCCATCTACCAGGAAATTATATGGCAGCAAATGGAAAATGTTCTCAATATGGGCTAACGCGCAGAACATTGACCCTTTTCAAGCTCCGCTATCTTCGATTTTGGAATTTTTGACACAAATTTTTACAGAAGGGGCAGCAGCTGCTACAGTTCGAGTTCAGTTAGCTGCTATCTCAAATTTTCACCTTGGTCTTGATGGCTCAAATATTATGAGCCATAAATTATCCAAACCCTTCCTTAAAGGCGTTCTTCATATGAGACCTCCGATCAAAATTCCCTTTTCTCCCTGGAATTTAAACCTTTTGCTGTCTCATCTTATTCTTCCTCCCTTTGAACCAGCTTTTTCTTGTGCTTTAAAATTCTTATCATGGAAAACAATTTTTCTTGTGGCCATTACGTTTGCCCGCAGAGTGTCAGAACTTCAAGCATTATCCATCAGACCACCCTACATGATCTTCCATTCTGATAGAGTATCTCTCAGAATGAACCCCTCATTTTTACCTAAAGTCTGTTCTGAGTCAAACATCAATCAGGTCA
This sequence comes from Protopterus annectens, assembly GCF_019279795.1. Lineage (NCBI taxonomy): Eukaryota > Metazoa > Chordata > Ceratodontiformes > Protopteridae > Protopterus > Protopterus annectens. The sequence continues at coordinate 1,199,101,108 of NC_056726.1, forward strand.
TTGAACTACCAGTGTTCTTCCCCAACCACTCTAACAACAACTGCACACACTTGATGTTCACAGGCAGCTCAGATTTTATTTTGACAGAACTAAGGTTTTTAGGAAATCAGATCAACTTTTTGTATCCTTCTCAGAAGCAAGAAAAGGCAATCCAGTGGCTGAAACAGCCCTATCTAAATGGGTGTCCGATTGTATATCCTTTGTTTATGAAAATGTGAGCATGCCTTTAACGCACAAACCAAAACCTCATTCTACCAGAGCTGCCTCTACCTCTTCTGCTTTACAAGCTAAATTACCCCTTGACGATATTTGCGCTGCAGCCACTTGGTCTAACCCTCATACCTTTATCTCACATTACAAAGTAGATAAGGCTTCTAGGGACAGGTCTTCCTTTGGTTCTACAGTACTGAAGAACATACGCCCATGAACCACCCAGGGCTGAGGGTGCTAGGGACGCTACCCATCAGTGAGAATAATCGGTGAGATTAACAACTTCACATAGAGAAGTTATGTACTTACCATAACGTTCCATGTGAGTTGTTTATCTCACCTTTATTCTCACGTCCCTCCCTCCTTCCTCCTCCTGCTGACTGTTGACTTAGAGGCTAGTGTCATCCTGGTTATTCAATATTTCTCTTTTCCTTTGGGTACTCTTCTTCGTAGATATATATAAGAGAGTATGTATAGGTTGTATGTATATATATATATATATATATATATATATATATATATATATATATATATATATATATATATATATATATATATATGTATAGACTATTATTCACAGCAAACAAGATCTGAGGTAATTCTAGCAGTGCATGGTGGGATAAGGGGCTGGTCTCGAGCTACTGGCAAACCTTGAGCTTGATATTGACTATGTCGGAGCAGAGGATCAGCTCCAACACATCAGTGAGAATAAAGGCAAGATAAACAGCTCACATGGAACATTATGCTAAGTACATAACCTCTATTTTCCTGATTTACAAGCTGTGAGACTCTTTGGTGTCATCTACAGGTTGATGACAGGAGAAGCTGCACCCTCTACCCTGCCCTTTTTACATGTCCAAAGGCAGCAGCTGCATGTGAATAAGTCTTGGTTGGATTTTGCTCAGTTAAAACAACAGTGTTGAAAATGTTGCTTTTTAAATGTTCAGTTTATGTTGCTATAGTGCTGTCTGATTTCTGTGCATACATTTTTTTAGATTGTTTTATTTGATAACTGGATAGGTGGGCTGGCCAAAAGATGGTTTTCAGCTACAACCTGCATCCGATCAAGACTGTAAAGTGAGTTATTACATTTGTTAAAGAATAAAGAAGGATATTTAAAACAAACATGCAGAATATTATGCAAGCTCAAGTCAGAACCTTCAGATCTCCATCTTACTTATACCAAAGTCTGCAAAATGTGTCATGACAACTTCTGAGACCTTTAGGACATTGAATACGATTGTAATCTTCCGAAAAAAATGCAAAACATATTGTATTGGTAGCAAATACATTTATAAGAATGAGATATTTTGGCCTAACCCTGCCACATATGACAATAGTAAAATCAATTACAGCAGGTCAAGCAATGCTTTGATTATGTTATTTTTTAAAAAAACATTGTGATTTGTCAGCCCACATGCAACTATAAAATGTTAATATATGCTGAAAATACAGACACAGTGACAGCTATTGATAATATATGAACTGTGCACGTTTATACAAAATTCTGCAATTTGAAGATTGGCAGCAAACCTGTGTATTCAAGTTGTCTGTGCAAAAAAAAGATGCCAAACATCATCGATTCCATAACTTCATGTTTAAGTTATCTAGTTCCTTAGTCTTTTATGAAAAATGCAAAATTTTGTGAATCGGTCACCTATAATGAACAGATGTAACAAATGATGCTATAATAGTTCTTAACCAACATAATTCAATCCTGGTTAAAGGAAGAAAATGACTCTCCAGTAATAAAAAACAAACATTTAAATAATCATTTAAAGAAATTCTTAAAACCTATCTTATTCCTTCCATTATGAAATTCCATTGACAGGACCAAACCATATGTTGACAGAGTGCAGATTGATGTCCACACTATAAGTGTTACTCACTGCCTGGTGGTGAATCTTGTAGCACTTAGGAGATATTTGCCACATAGGTTCATAGGTTCATAGGTTCATACTAGGCTATCTGCCCTAGGGCATTTATAAGCCTAGCCAGAGTGTGTGTGGCTTTCACCACCCCTTAGGATGAGAATACTATACCCATTAGTTTGCTGTGCCTCTGTCCAGCAGTGATACAGAGATGATTCCCGGGGTAAACCTACGATCTCCCATCCACTCATCAAGATTTCTCTTGAACAGAGTCAGTGAGGGGCTCTGCCTCACATGGACTGGGATTCTGTTCCATAGTGTAGGGAGTCTCTGGGTGATGAATCTGTCCCTCCAGCATGTCCTATTTATATCCGTGTTGAGGTTTAAGTCTCTTGCTCTCGTGGCTCTGGTGGATTTGGATTTTTTGAGGTGGAGCATGTCCATTAATTCCGGGTTGGACATGGCCTTATGTCAGGCACAGATCACCTCTGAGCAGACGGTATGCGACTGAATAGAGCTGGAGTTTCTTCAGTCGGGCATCATATGACATATGTTTGAGCCCCTTTATCCTTTTGGTGAGGAACTTTTGGGGTCTTTCCAACTGCTGCAGGTGTTGGGTAAGGTACATTCCGAATGGGGCGTTGTACTCAATCATTGGTCTGATAAGTGAAGAGTACAGGGGTACAATGACCTCTCCTGATCTGGATGTGAATCCCTTCATGATCAGGTGGGCAATGTAGAAGGTCTTCCTAACCACTTTGGCAATGTGAGTGTCAAAAGAGAGGTTACTGTCAACTTGGGTCCCCAGGTCCCTGATAACTTCTTCCGTGTTTAATGGATTACCACCTATGTGGTAATTAGGGGTTACCTTGTTTTTCCCAAAGGGTATGACTATACATTTTTGGCATTTAGCTTAAGGCCATGGCTCTGGCACCAGTTATCCATTTCTATGAGACCTCTCTGGAGGATGTCTGTGTCTGATGGAGTGTCAATTATGGTGCCCAGTTTGCAGTCATCTGCAAATTTTGTCAGCCACAATCCCCTATGTTTGCCTGCACTTCAGAAAAATAAATGCCGAACAAGAGGGGCCCCAGGACTGAGCCCTGTGGGACACCGCCGTGACCGGCTTAGAGTCTGACATGGCACCAGCAACTCTAACCCTGTGTGTTCTGTCCTTGAGCCAGTTTGCAACCCATCTTGTGACATATGGGTTTACATCTAAGCTGGTGAGCTTTTCTATGATGCCCGAGTGGGGTATTGTGTCGAACGCTTTTGCTAGGTCAAGGTAGGCTGTGTGAACTGCCTTACCCTCATCAATGGCCTTAGTGACTGTTTCGAAAAAGTCGACCAAGTTCAAGAGGCAGGATCTGCCCTTGACAAAGCCAAATTGGGTAGGATCCAGTGTCTGTAGGTCCCCAATGTCTTTATTTATGAGTTCCATTATGATCCTCTCCATAGCTTTGCAGACAAGGCTCATCAAGCTTATGGGGCGGTAATTTCCAGGGTCCGTAGAAGCACTGCCTTTGTGGAGTGGGACCACAGTTGCAATTTCAGATATGTAGAATTAGTCAAGCCTGGCAGGTCATGTGAGATGCTTTGATTTATAACATTATTCCAGGCTCTGTCTAGAATGCGTATTCACATTGTTTGAGTCCATTTTACTCTCACATCATGCAGCTATGAAGATTTATTTGACAGCTTAGAATAAATTGGGTTTAACCTGGGAATTTTTAGCTCTTACTTGTTAGTAGTGTGATCAAACTTGTCAGTTAATAAATATCCTATTATATTGCAGACTGATATGGAGGTGTGGTAAAATGACAGAGCATCCATTTGCATACACTGTTATACAGGTAATATATTTTCTTGGCTAAACAATTGCTATTATACCTGAAGGGGTAGAACATTATTCCTATTCAACTATCTATAGCTCTAATGTAAAAAATATTATTAGTAATCTGATGTTTCCCGATTAGCAATTCATTATTTATGTTTAATAACTAGTTCTCAATATTCTGATACGTACCAATATGAAGCCTTAAGATCTTTCAACCTCACCCCTTTTTTTCTCAATTTAAACTTCCAACCCTTCTGGGTCCCCAGTTTGATAAGTAGAAGTCTATATATCCGGGATATTAGCTCACACCATTAGAATGAGTTAATGAGTTTCCTAGGAAATCAGAGAGACTTCTGGCTCTGATATGGGTGTTGGCATAATGGTTAAGGTGTTTGCCTTACAAACACATGTTGCAGGGTTTAATTTTCAGTTGGGGTAATTGGCTAGGCTTAAAATGGCCAACAAGGGCAGTTAGCCTAGTTCTAGTCTATGAACCTATATATTGTCATCACAATAAATCAGCACGGTAAAAGAGATTACTTGTAAGGCCAAAACCTCCTCCTTTTTAGGGGGAATACATAATACCCTCTTGCTTATTCTTTGCACCTTCATTTCAGAAATTAAATACGAAATTAAGGTTTGCAACTGTTTAATATACTCATTGAAATAATGGAAAAAATAGTGCTGGGGAGATGGCATAATTCAAATACACTTTCATTTTTACTTTATTTATTTGACATTTGTTTATTGGAAATGTCTGACTGGGATACTATCCTATTTTCAGCAGATGCCCAGGGACCAAAAGCTCCACATTGTCATAATATGGTTACAGTTAAATATTAAGTTATCACATAACCTAATACAGAGGAATGACATATTAATTAAATAAAAATTCAGTAGTGTGAACCTAAGCATACACAGTGCAAACATTTGTACAACTATAACAAGTTGAGAAGAACATTGTCATTTTTTTTTTTTTTTTTAGGTTCATAGGCTCATAAGTTAAGTCAAAAGATAAAGTATCCACAAGTTGTGGTTCATTGAGATGACTCTAAACATACTTACATATATCATTTGGGACAGAGATGATGAAATAATGTATCCTAGGCAAACATATATTTGATCTTTGTGTAAGAAATACATTTTACTAATTCCTTTTCTCTGAACATAGTCAAAGTATGCTGGTGGTGAAAGGAAGGAGGGACCTTGGGTAGTGCAGGGGCAGAGCCAGGTTTTATTTAGATAGCCTTTTAGTAAGAAAAAAACAATCACAAAAACACTGCCAAAAATGGAATCCAAGGTAACATAAACACTTTCATAACTTGTATCTCAATTAAAAGTGGAAGAAATAATTCTTCTCAAGAATGAATGGCATTCCTTTGGATTCTTCAATAACTGTAGCCATGTTTAAAGATTGAGTAATGCAAAAATATGTACATCTAGTTAAGTTTTCCAATTTAAACTGTCCAAACTTAAAATTTTAAAGAAAGAACATTTACTCTTACCTTCGTTGATACACACCCCTGATCTACTCAAGAATTCTCTAATGGAGTTTGTAATATGAGAGATCACCACTGGGACATGACAGTCTCATCTGCAAAGTTTGTGGAAAACAGGTTTCATTTATTAATGACTGAAGTACCGCAGTGCCAGCACTTAGCTGATAAATATAAAGATAAATATAAATTTAAGAAATAGCCCACTAATATACCAAAGAAAAGGAAAGGGAGCAGTCATAATGAATTCATTTCGGTAGACTAATCTATGTAGATAATGTATTATTTATATATACCTGGGCAGATGGATGAGTATATAAGAGTGGGTCTTTTCAATGAAAAGAACAAGGATGCCCATCCCATGCATTACTTTTCAGATCTAAGATCAAATGCTTTGTGAAAGTCTTTAAGGATGGCTATAACTGCTACATGTTAGAGTTTAATATACCTTTGTTCATAGGTTAGTACTAGGCTAACTGCCCTTGTGAGCCATTTTAAGCCTATCCAATTACCCTATGTGAGAATCAAACGCTGACCCTTGTGTTTGTAAGGTAAACACCTTAATCATTATGTCACCCTTTGTGTATTGCTCAACACAAACCTGACTCTCCATATTTGTATTTTGTTAAGCCTTGATGAACACTGTGTGTAATAGTTGAGAAGATTTGCTTGAGACTTCTCAGAAGACTCTTGGCAAAAATTGTCACCACCAACAGTAACCAGGAGGTTAGCCTATAATTAAAAACACTAGTTTTACTGTTCACCCGAGTGGGATACATCAAAATTTTGGCTAAGGGTAAGTCACAGAGGAAGCAGCAATATTCATCTGCATTTTCAATTAATTGAAAAGCTTGTACACAGAGCTGTTTCTTGAAACCTTTATTAAATTCAGGTGTAAGGCTATAAGGTCATGGAGCTTTGTCATATACTAAATGACTCATGGCTGAGCAAATCTCTTTCTGATTTATTACTGTGCTTAACAGATGGACATGCCTTCCAGTTATTTTAGAGAATTCAACTTATCGAGAAAGTCACCTCGTTCCAACTTAATCACATTGAAGTGCTGCAAGCATGTTCCTGATATTTCTCAATCATTATCCGCATAATATGAGATGGTTTGGGCAATACCTTTCCCACTTAATCAAAGTTGTGAGGGTCATTTCACAAGTCTGATCACTGCATCATCAACTAGTACATTTTGAGATGCCCCGTGGCCAAAATAAAACTTCATACCTCTCTCAAATTTCATAAAAGTGGTTAAACTGTATAATGTAATATTGTCTGTTGACCTGTTTCAGATTCCCTAGCAGTAAGTTACCTTTACATCCATATTTCTTATAGGTGAATTCTATTACCTGAACTTTAGAATCTAGCTCTTGCATTATCAAGTGATTTGTGACCTTATTTCATTTTTTATGAATGCATGTAAACAATTTCAGCTTCTGTTTAAGTTCTGTCCAACATGTTCTATAACTGACATTGTCCTAATGTGTCCTTTCCCAAAATAAATCCAGTGCAGGCAGCAACAGACGTGGCAGATACTGGATCCTGCTGGACTAGAGAATCAGATATCCAGGAGACTAAGAAAGCTGATAGGGCTATTCATCACTGAAAGGGTATGAATGAAATAATCTAATAAGCAGTGTTTTCCCAAAACTGTGAAATACATTTCTTGAAATAATGCATATATCCAGCCAAACTGCTGCCTTGGATGTACATTTATTGACTGTATAATTAGAGGCATTTAGATAGAATGCTCTCTGATAGTCAAAGTAAAATGCATTGAGTACTCTTGGTGTGTGTGTGTGTGTGTGTGTGTGTGTGTGTGTGTGTGTGTGTGTGTGTGTGTGTGTGTGTGTGTGTGTGTTTGTGTGTGTGTGTGTTTGTTTGCATACACATGCAATTGGGAGATTGTATGATGCCCCTTCAGTGACATGGATAACCACTTCAGTCACTAGGGATGAGATTTAGGCCAGAAAAAAAGAAAAGCTCAACGGATGGCTGTGGCATGATGACCCTACAACTTGCTCTTACGTAAAGGGTGCATAATTTGCAATCAGTGGTGGGACTTGATGGTCAACAGGCAGGGGGAAAATATAAATATATTGAATTATAGCTCTGGCGACTCTATGATGTCTGTTGGTTCTAGCCAATGATCTCATACTGAACTGTAGTCTCCTCCACTAATAAAAAGAGAATTAGTTGCCGACATGCTGTATGAGGCAAAAATAAAAGGTGTACATGGAGAGATATAATCTGAGTTGGGGCCACCTAATTTACTAAGAAATATTACGGATGACTAGACCAATTCCCAGGCTTACCCTGCTTTGTAATAAGGGGCATCCAAATGAGGGATTTATAGATTAGTACAGAGACCCCAATTTTTGCTGAGTAAGCACGGCTTGTACCACCACAACAACCATTCCAACCTCTCATATACTAAATCAAATTTTATTTATTTACTTTTTTTTGTTGCTTCTTGATGAAGTGCTGGTTTACTATTTAAATCATATAGTTTTAAAATAACTGCATGGTGCATGCAATTTAAGCTTGTCATGTCTGCCCTTAACAGCCCAGATAAACTTTAGACGGTCGCACGTTTTGACTCCCTTATCATATTATTGGTTTGAGATCTTGGAATTGTCATTTAAGAGCACGTTGATCATTAGTGCTGCTATGTCTGATTGTAATATCAAACAAAATTATTAACAGACGCTTATCTTAAACAGAAAAAAAGTCTGGTGAGGAGATAAGGCATCCAAAGGGTTAAGAATAAGTATTAACAGAAGACTACATAGCCAGGGAACCTGACCGTGAAACATTAAGTGGTTATAAAATCAGACAGTCAACAGTCCCTTATCAGAACCCTATAAAATACATTGCAATGTGACATGAAAGTCTGTTTCAAGGGTTCAGGCTCAGACATTCACATTAAATTGCTATCAATGCAAAAAATAATTTAATCCCAAGCATAAGGCACAAACTAGCTTTGATTTGAATCAGTACAGTCCTAATATTATGTCAAGAAAGTACACGTGCAGTTGTCATAATAGGCAAAATAAGAAAGGGTGCATCCAGTTCAGCACTGCCTCAATGAAATATGTATCAGTTTAAGTTTTTTGAACTGAAGAAAAGAAAGATGTTTAGGGGTGAAGATAGATTTAGAAAAGTAGTATGTGGGAGTACAGCTAAGTGTCCACTACTTAAGTTTCTGTTCATTTTTATACTTCATGGTCATTTTATTAGGAGAGTGTCCACTCAACAAGAAGAGTATTGTTTAAGATAAAGTGACCTACTTAATCTCATGGGCTTTAAAACTCACCATTTCTAGGTGCCTTATTCATGCACAAATTTACACATGCTTTTAAGGTGTTGATTTGGGTTAATTCTGAGTGGCTCTTATTATGCAAATGCAATTTTATAAATATTCATATTAAACTAACTTATCTTTTTCTGCATGAGTATGTTTGTAGCAAGTCTCTAGAGGAGCTAATGTTCATTACATAAATTCTACACATCTGGAGATCTGTAAATTCTATTTATTTTAAATTTGTTGACTGAATTAGTCTTACTAGGCCAATGGCATCTTTTCAGGGTAAGCCAAAGGTGGTATTTATATTGACTGGGGAAATTTGGCTGGGACACTAGGGAACTTCCTCTACTATTTGCAGAAGAGGAAGTGACGTACTCTGTGGAGCTGCTAGGTGGTGCCAGAGATCTTCTACTGCAGTTATGGGAATTTCAAGGTGGAGGAGAATGCAACAGAGATGGAGACAGGGTCTGGAGAAAACAAACTTAATGAAGGAGAAGGCTATGACCTAATTGTTACAAAGCTGGAAGTTGAAGGATTGGGGAGATATGTGTTGAGAGATTTGATGAAGCTGGCTGAGCCAAAGGAAGGCAAGGAAACCCAATGGAGTAACATGGTGAAGAGAGTATTACAGGCGGAAGTAACTGAAAAGTTTAAAACAGAAGCAGCAGTTGATGAAGGGAAACATTGGAGGTATTCTCAGCTGGTGGTGTAACCAGCTTTAAGGGTTTTCCTCTGCAACAGGGCTTTTTGTTACAAGAAAGAAATAATCATGCAAATGTATCAAGGCAAGAAAGAGTGGAAGAAAGAACAAAGATGTGTTGTTTCTCATTAGGCATAGTGGAGACAACCAGTGGTATGAATAAAAAGTAAGAATGATAGTAGAGTAAACAGGTATGACATTACTGATTGTGTTATTTTGTCACTAGGGTTTGACAACTAAGACATACGATCATTAATTAATTTGAGACCTGAAAATGAATGATATTTGTAAGCTTTAACTTGATAGAAATGTATGACTGAAATTGAATCCATGGATATAACCATGGAAAGACTATTTATTTCTGAGCTTGAGACTACAATTAAAAAGGAAAATAAATGTGTAGTTTAGGACTTTAGATATGGATGAACATGAGTTAAAACTGCTTCATCCTTTTACTGTGTAGGAGAGTACATGAATTTGAAAATATGTGATGAAACAAATGTATGGACTTGGGGATGGGAAGTTTGGGAAACAATAGCTACTGGGGTTAACCTAAAGCATGTTTTAATGGGGGGGGGGGTGAAAATCAGTGTACAAAATGAAGGTGTGGCCAATGTGGGTAGCGGGGACATATAAAAAATAATTTGGGCGCTTCTGGTTTGACTGTGTCATTTTAGAAAAGCAAAGAGCAGGTGAAGAGGAAAGCTCTGAAGAAAGTCAAACAGAAGAAATTATGACAGAAGATCCTGAAAGAGAAGATGTTATGGGGGAAGGGGATACTGAAGAAAGCTTAAATAGTAAAGACGTTAGAGATGAAATAGTTCAAAGTGAGGTTATTAATATAGAGGAAGAAAATTTAATTGCAATTTTACAAAGTGAAGAGGAAGACAAGGGAGAAACCAAGAAAAGAGAAGATCAAACGTGATAGTGAAAAATCAATTTGTGGGAGACTTAGCAGAAGGAAAGCAAAATAAGATCTGGAAGTGAAACACTTACAAAAGGAAAAAGGAAAAGGGTGTTATAGGAATTTTGGCATTAAATCTGAATAGCATTAGAAATGCTATAAGAGGTACGGTAGTGTTGGAATGGTGTAAAACATAAAAATGGATGTTTTTCACTTACTAGATAATAGATGTAACAAAAAAGAAAAAAAAAGAAAAAAGATTACAGGCGGTATGGCTGGGGGGCACATTGCTTGGTTGTTAGGAATGAGACATGTTCTGGAATAGGAATTCTTATAAAAAAGGGAAAAAAAAGAATTCTAGATGTAGCAATAGCAGTACCAGAATGGGTAGTGATATGTGTTATGAGAATAAGACAAAAATGTAAAAGATTATTGGTAGTTTTTGCATTCTAATATGAAAATAGAGGTAATCCAGAAAGCTCCAGTGAGGTCTGGTATCCCACATGTGACTCAGAGGATGACAGGACTAACAAGAATCAGATTACAAAGGATTAGTCCAGATAAAATCACTTTAGCTGGCAGATATTGGAGAATCTGTCAATTATACCAACCCTGTGGGAAGAATAAAGATGCCTTGTTGAAGTTTCAAGTAGTTTATTCAGTTAAGTAGGTAGATGGAAGAGTGTTCTTGTTCTAAGGTTTAATATAATTTCCACATCTGGCTTTCCCCTGAAAAGAGACTATGTTTAGAACAAGAACCCTCATTTATCTACCTATTTAACTGAATAAACTACTTATGGAGCAATTAAAAGTCTTATCACTGCATTCAATTTATATACTGATTACTGAGGGGTGATCTGTGCCTGACCTACAAGGCAGTCTCTGACCCAACCTTGCTGGAAATGTTGCATACTCACAAAACTAACTGCATGAAGGTCGCCCACTCCAAAGATCTAAACCTGAGCTCTGATATGAATAGATAATGCTGGAGAGACAGATATGTGCCTGAGAGATTGCCTGTCCTTTGAAACAGGCTTCTTAGTCATGTGAAGCAGAGCCCTTCCCTGATCATTTTCAAGTGCGATGTGGACGATTTGATGGGAAATCGCAAATTCACTGCTGGGGTGGAACATCCATGTCCCTTATGGACAGAGGCAGTCTGTAAAAATAATAAAGGTGGGAAAAGGGATAAAGAGACTAACTGCAGAGTTTAAAAAGGAGAAAGACATTATAAGAGAAAAATAAAAAATATTGAAAAATTATATGGAAATGAGACCATGTTCTAAAAATGGACACAGTTGTAGGTGGTGCATAAGCATAAGTATAAACATTTTATTTAGAAGTAGAAAGAAGAATAAAAAGAAATAAAAGGAACTGCAAATAAATTTTACAGAATTATGGGAAAGAGATAGAAAACAATGACAAAATAAGGGAACTAAAAAACAGATATATGAAAAGAACAGAAAAAAAGTAAAAACAATGTTATATTGGCAAATATTTTTTTCTGAAAGGAAAAAAGAAGACGTTTGCCCTTATTCTGGAAAAGAAGTAAAAATGAGAGAAGGAATCATGGACGCTATTTTAGATGGCAAAGAAAATATAAAATGCAAAGAAGAATATATTATGGAAGTTGTAGAGAATTCTGTAGCGTAAATGTATGACGAACCTGAAATGGATGGAAAAGAAGAATTAAAAGTGAGTAAATATCTGATAAAGTAAAGCATGTTTAAGAAAATGATATAACCATAGAAGAAATAGAGAAGTTAATAAAAGAAGGTAAGAATGAATCAGAAATAGATTGCAGTAACTACGAGTATTATAAGGAAATAAAGATGAAAGAGAATTTTTTTTCAATATTAAATGAACGGTTAAAGGAAGGTATAATGGGAAAAATATGTGGTGGAATGATAAAATTTCTATAGAAAAAAGGATGAGAGAAATGGGGTCTATATCAGAACATCAGAGTATTAAAACTTAGAATGTTCTGATATTGAACACTATTCAGTGAACGCTAAGAATAGCAAAGCAGCAGAACAGTGAATTCTTTCCTTGGGAAAGAATTCGGCTGGCCATCTCTGTGGCTTCGTTATTCTTAGCGCTGTGGTGGAAAGTTACGGGTTGGGTTCAGGTAAGTGTGCGATTGTTTGTACATTAGGGTTGGGGTGGGTTAAGTGAGTTAGGGTTAGGGCGTGGGTAGGCGTGTGTGCGATAGTGACAGACTTTAGGGTTAGGGGTGGTTTAAGTGAGTCAGGGTTAGGGTGCGGGTTAGGTGAGTGTGCAATAGTGACGGACCTTAGGATTAGGGTTTGGGATAAGGGAAGTGGGTAGATAGTAGTGTATGTTTAGTTTAGTGTAGCATTAGATGTAGGAATTTAAGTGTATGTGTGTGGTTGCTGTTTGTTTGATGTGCTTGTGTTATGTGTATGTGTTTCGTAGCAGCAAATTTTTTCCATGGGAAAAAATTCACTGTTCTGAACGTTCGATATTTTCATGTTTAGATGTTTTGGGGCCGATGAAATAGCATTAGCTATTTTCATCTTTCGATAACGTGATATAAACGTGAGAAATTATATAAAAGTTGGAGGCTTAAGACAAGGGAATATTGACTATAAATATTTATGAAAGTAGTGCAATTATGGATGAAGAAAATATTGGGTGTAGTAGTAGGAAGATGTATCTGTGGTACAAAATACAGAGATGTGAAAAAAAGTGTTAATTATACTGAAGGAAGGAGCAGAAATAATTCTTAAAAAAAAATAAGACTGATAGCATGTGTTGCAGCTAAAGCCTTTGATTAAAGTAAGCATTGAAGCAATGTGGCAAATTTTAGAGGTATATGGTATAGGAGAAAATATGAATTTAATAAAGAAATACTATGAAAATTCATGTATAGAAGTAATGATAAATGGATAGATGGGAAATAAGTACCAACAGAGGAGTAAAACAGGGATGCACAATAAGTATGTGATTCTTGACCTTTTAATGTAGTACATATGGGTGTAAGAAGTGATGGAGGCAGAATGGAAGAAGAAATGAAATGCTACATTACCAGTATGTCTGACTTATGCGGATGTCTTAGTTCAGAAAACCAAAAACATGGGATGGATAAATAAGGTTATAACAATGATCAAACAGCTGTTAAAAAGCTAGTCTGCAGTTAAACAAAATAAAATGTTAGGGATTTGGTGAGATAAAAAAATAACTGGAATATGTTTCAAAAGAAATTAAATAAAGCATTTGGGAGTGACGTTTGCTCAATATAAAAGTGTTATAAGGCAACAGAGACAGGTACTAGAACACATGAAAATGCTAGCTTAGTGGAAAAGTATTTTTCTTATCAATTCAGAAAAAACATGTATGTTGAATAGTTATGTATTAGGAAAAATAGCATATTTAGGGAGACAGATATGTTTCCCACTCAAATGAAAAAAAAATAGTTATTAGAATTGCTTTAGCTTTATTTGGGGCTCAAGGCAGAATCCACTGGGTAGATGGATAATTAATAATAAAGAAGGAGGTAGCTTGTATTTAAAAAAAAAATCTGCTGGTGTATTTAGCATTTATGCATGTATGTTGAATGATGAGGAAGGTAAAAAAGACAAGACAAAAAGAAATGACAGGTAAGATGCTATATATTGTTGTCCTTCGGCTTTTCCCGGTTAGGAGTCGCCACAGTGGAACGGTCCGCTAATGATTGGCAGTAGATTTTCACGAATGCCGAGATGCCAGCTTGACGTTCAGCCTTCAACGAAGGCACGCCCATTTACGCATGTCTTTCAAATGCCCACCCAACTGTGGGGAGCACATGCAGACTCCACACAGAAGGCACTCCCCGCACTCCAGCCGAGAACTGAACGGGAGAACCTCTTGCTGTGAGGCAACAATGCTACCGCTGCGCCACCAGGTAAGATGCTATATAAAAATGTATATGTATAAATGTATAACATGAGGAAATAAAACAAAAGAAAAAAAAAAAGACTGGATCAAAGAAAAAGAATATCAGAATAAAATGAATTTTGCAAAATCAAAAGAACGTGAGGATGATGGGAAAATACAATAATTATATAGTATAATTTTAGAATATTTTTCAAGTACCCATAGAATGAATTAAAAGAAGATGAAAAAGGGCAATAAAAAAATCAGAAGGAAGAGATTTAAAAATTTGTATGAACTAGAAGATTTTCTTTTCGGGAAGTTTGTTAGACAAATTACTGGTGGAAGGGAATATGAAATAATAAGGTGATTGAAGAAAGAAAATATGTTGAATATAGTAGAGAAGAAACAACAAAACATTGTTTTTTAAATTGTGAAAAGAATAAAGAATTTTGGGAAAACTTAAAAAAAATGACTATATATAGAAAGGATTTAAGTGTTGTTGTGTCTTTCGGCTTTTCCCGGTTAGGTGTCGCCACAGCGGAACTCTGGTCCGCTAATGATTGGTAGTTGATTTTTACATGCCGAGTTACCAGCCCTGACACACAACCTTCAACGAAGGTATGCCCATTCATGCATGTCTCCATGCAGAAGACGCTCTAGCTGAGAATCGAACTGGACAGCATCTTACTGTGAGGTGACAACGCTACCGCAGCACCATTTCAGTTGTAAATATAAATATGATATTACATGGAAAGTATGATCAAGTAAAGAAATGTGATATTAGTAAATAGGATAATGTACTGTTTGTGACAATATGTGTGCTGCGGAAAAAAACGTGATAATTTGTTAAATAATAAGAAAATGGAAAAGGACGATGTATTAGATGAAACAGGAAAATGGTTATGAAATAAAGGGGGGTAGACGGTAAATATAAAAGGAAAAAATGAAAGAAATTAAATTACTTGGTTATTTTTTGTGCTGATATAAGTACTTTTAAGTATGAAAGCAGAAAACAGGAGAGTGCATACAACTGGTTAAAAGTTTTTTATGGTATAAAATTATTTTAAATGTTAATGTAGTACCCCTACCCTTCATGATAAGTACCATGGGATCACTTACATCTATATGAGCTGTCACCAAGTCAGGCAGACAGGACCTCAGTTTATTTTCACCTCTGATAAATGACACACTTAGGAGTACAGCAGCTCCCTTACCCTGCACATAAGTGCCAGAATGGGAGAATCAGTCAATCTACTTGGGGTGCGGAAACAACCCACAACCTTCTGATCTTCCAGCACTGAGGACGAGTGTGCTACCTGCTGTGCTGCTGAAACTGTTCTTATAATTTTGTATATAAATTCTGACTTTGATTGTTAAGTGGATGTTTAATAATTTGATATTATCCACACTCCCAATCCTAGATAAATCTTATATCTTCAGCAGATTGTATAATATATCTGAAATTATGATTTGCACTAATGTTTTATGAAAAAGGTATTAAATCCATTATATTGAAACAGATTTTGTGTAATAAGTACAATTTTTAACTGTTTCGTGTGTGGGTGTGTGTGTGTGTGTGTGTGTGTATGTGTGTGTGTGTGTGTGTGTGTGTGTGCGTGTGCGTGCATGTGCGTGTGTGTACGTGTGTGTGTGTGTGTGTGTGTGTGTGTGTGTGTGTGTGTGTGTGTGAGTGTGTGCATGCACGTGTGTATGTTGTTGTACTGATCAACTCTGAAAGGGTACTTAGACAAAAATACTACAGGAATGTTGATTGAAGAAAGTTATGGAGAAGGAAGTTTGTAGTTTGAAAAAGTAGGATATCGCTGCTAATTGAAGAATGAACAGCAGAGGAGATCTGAGATGTAAGAAGAATAAAGGGAAAAGAAGGGGCCCAAAACAGTACGTGTTCCAGTGCAAAGTAGTAAGAATGTATTAAGTGAAAAATGTGGATAATATGTTTAGCTGATCTCTTTTGATGAGAGCAGTTACAATGGCATGGTAACATGGAAAGAATGTAACCACTTGACTTA
The DNA here is from genome assembly GCF_019279795.1 of Protopterus annectens. NCBI lineage: Eukaryota > Metazoa > Chordata > Ceratodontiformes > Protopteridae > Protopterus > Protopterus annectens. The sequence goes on from NC_056726.1 coordinate 1,199,117,345, forward strand.
GGGGATTACAGATATAAAAACAAAGGGGTTTGCTAAGACATCCAGAAACACAGTTAGTGGGAAAATGGGGCACAACCAAGGGTGGTGAAAGAGAATAACTATAGAAATACGGAGATGTAGTCATAGCTGAAATGACAGGCAAGTGTGAGTAAGTTTAAGGGTAAAGGGAAAAATTGAAAGAAAAATGTAAGGCGTAAACATTTTAGGAGAGTGACCATGGAATCATTATGAATTCAGAAAAGAGGTCAAAGAATTGCTGAGAAAAACAAGCACATTACTGTTGAATTATCAGACTACTTGCTGCATATTAAGAGAGGCATAAAATGATAAATTAGTAGATGTTGTTTACAAGAGAAGAGTGAGATGGAATTAAGACAGAGAGAGGGAAAGGTGGATGAAAAAATATATATTTACAAAGATGACAAACACAGAAGTTTCATAAAACAATCAGCTGTATTAGTCATATGCACTATGTAATTATTTTTTTATTTTCACTTTGGTTTGTGAGGTATGTGATTCTAAGTTGGAGCACCTGTGTCACTGATCTTCCTCTGGCTATTGCCAGAATCTCATTTTTGTCTGAACATCATATTTTAATTACAGATGAGGGTGGGACTAGCCATGAGGGAGTCCTGGCAAATTTCAACATGCTTCTTGTTAGCGGTTATATTCTGACACTCTGTTTGCCTATGTTCTAGCACTCTGCATGGATTAAGCAAATGATCCAATTCAACATCTTATTGCACACAGGCCAACATTCAAAATTACACAAAATAGTATATATTTTATTAGCAGATTATTAAACTCAGGAAACATTTCCAAGAAATGCAAGAGTGAAGAAACACAACAGTTTGTTTAACAGTCCCTGAAATGATGCTGCAATCACAGAGTTGAAGTACAGATTAAGAGGTAGTTATCTGAGGCTTGAAACCAGCAAACAACATAATCAATAAGCTGAAGGCAGTAGCCTAGATGTGCCACAAATCTTGCAGTAATTAGGCTGATGCTGTGCTTTACAGTGACACTTGATTGTATTCATTTACCAGACCAGTCGTTTCTCTGTAATATAACAAAATGCAGAGACCCTTTCCAATGGCTCAGGATTCTTGCTTCAGGACCTGAAATTTATAAGTCACAACATGATGAATTTAGTTTCAGGCTGAAGCAATTCATTGTCAGCCTTATTGTTGCATTATGTTATTGCAGTAATTCTGGCTGTGTGCATCACCAAACAATGCAAACAGATAGGCAGACAAACAAGGATGACTAGTCATGGTAATGTTATTAACGCAATACTAAATCTCATGACATAAGTTTTTGGAGGCATTGTGCTATGCATGTGAGTTCTGTCAGCAGATCTAGTCATTGTAGGTTTTGTTATCTTTGCTGTATGTACTTAACTGCTCTAATAGAATAATCCTTATAATTGTTTCTGGCAATAAAATCTCACATTTAAATTTACAGCAGGGCAGAAGTGGAAATTTAGTGGACTCTACAATATATGACCAACCCTTCGGGTAGTTAATGGAGTAGCATTAGCAGTGGTTACACTGACATTACTGGCAGTGTAAGATGGCTGGCCAGGGTGAGGGTACTCTGTCACAAATATTCAAGCCTGCTAGTACTAGTACACTACAAAGTAACAGCGCTTGACTGAACAGCAGTGCTTCTGTGATGAGGGTGTGTGATTTGTGATGATTGCAGTGTTTTAATACAGCCTGTGTCCCTTTCATTTTTAAATAAAAGTGCACATGTCTTGTTACTCTATATAAGACAGCACAGGTTAGAGAGGTCCCATGATACCATTGTGTAATCTGCATACATTATAAGGCAGCATGACAGTAACTTTAAAGAGGAAGGAAAAGATATGATATTTGCACTTATTCTAGTTATCTTACTGACCATAACGGGAGTATTAGATGGGGTGAGACAGCCATAACGCACTACATCTTGGCATCCAGTATAAAATAAATGCACCTTTCCCCATTTTAGAATCAGTCTGAGCAGACCAATTGCCTGGCTGACAAACAAACAAATAAATAATCTAAATGCTCCAAGTAAATGATAGTACATCGAGAGAGCAGTGAGTTATACTTGTTTTAGAATCTCTCTCTCTCTCTCTATATATATATATATATATATATATATATATACACACACGAGTATAATATAAATGAAATGTGAAGCTGTCATATAAAGTAGATAAAAATGGATCTATTTAAAGAAGCAGAATGGAAATGCTTCCCCAGTTGGGGTTTAACATAGAAATGACAACCCCTGACACGTATCCTCTCCCACTGCAGCATCATCGTACTGGTTTATGTGGAAATAAGAACTAAGGCAATGGAGGAAGAACCGAGCGATCATCAGTGTTCTAACTTACTTTCAAAAGAAAAATAAAACAGCATCAATGTGTGTTAAAACCTCATAAAAGCAAAACTGCTAAAAGATTATTTTGTGATGCTGCGGCATGCAAGACTTATCATTCATCCTTTAGAGATGATTTATCCCTGGGCATTTGGGTCATCAAGGCATAGTACCTCAGTCTGGATGAGGAAAAATATCAAATTGCTCAGGCTCCTTTAGACCAGGAACAGGGCCACATTCCTCCCCAGCATAGTACTTGAAGTAACAAGACAAGAAGGAAAAGGAGACAGAGTGCATTGACCTGCTCTGTAATGTGTGTGCTCATGCACAACCTGTTTAATGTTTTCTTTCTGACTGCATCACATTTTTGTATGACGAAACAGGGTGCATCTTAGATGATTCAGTAGCTTTGTGGTAGAGTAAGTGGAGTGTTTCTTTGTTCATGTTCTAGTTGAAGCACATATTTCTTTAGGGCTCAGCTTGGAGCAGGGTTTTACCTCCTGATCTTACACTTGATATAGCACTTCATTTGAGCTCTGGTTGAAAACAGAGCAGGTGTGTACAGTCTCGCCTTCCCTCTCTTTGTCTGGCTATTTGACAAATACAGCTTAACTGGACTTTCAGCTCTACTTTTTCTCCAAAGTTTGAAAATAGCTAATACAATATAAATCCTTTCAGACTTATTAATGCTGTTTTAAAACTACTTAATCATTACTTTTGCCATTTAGTAAGTACAATAGTAACCTCAATGATGGCATTCTGGTGAAATAACATAATTTCTGATGGTGATAAGGCCATCCATCTGCAGAAACAGGCATCACATCACTGCTCGATGGCCCGCTATTTTTCTGTAGTGCTCATCCTATCAGACATCTCAGCCAGTATTGCTTACATACATAATTATATTAGTTAGATTATTTATCTTCTATATAACTGTCTTTCTCTCTGCCTGACTGTGTGCCTATCTACCCACATAACTACATGTCTGTCTATCTATATATGTTTCTATCTAGTCTGTTTATCCATCTATCATCTTGTTTGTTTTGCAGTTTTCTTTTTGTCATTGGTTATCTAAAGTGAAGCAGTCATCCCCCAGGCATAAAAGCCTGGTGGATGCAGTCAGCTGGAAGCAGTGGTCAGAGAATGTTGAAAGGTCAATTGAGATTAGGCTGAAGACCTGGAAGTTGACTGGAATGAAAGAGATGAGCTAAAATAATTATCATGGCATTAGCAGCTCACAATAAATGGCAGTGTCACAAAACAGCATGAGTGAAGTTGCTAGACAGATATGCAGGTTAGACTGGTATGGAATAAAGTACATCGGGAGACCTGGTGGTGGATGTCCAAGAAGTTATTAAAGGAAAGAAGGCATGCTGGAAGAAGAAGAGATAACCAGAAAAGATGGAACAACTACCAGTCAGCTAACAAAGAGGCCAAGTAAGCAGTCACAATGATTAATAACAATTTTGCAGCGTTAGTATCTCAACACCCAGCACAGTTGCTTTTAGTTCTAGAAGACCAGAAAGCTGTGGGTTCTATTCATACACCTGTCAATGGGATTACTTTTCCAAAACTGACACTACATTGCAACACAAGAGGGGTGCTCAACTCCTGAGTATGCCATCCTATGGATAAGACATTAAACTGATCTGCCTGATTTGGAGGTAGCTCATGTGGATCTAAAATCTCCAATGGCTTTTATTGAAAAAAGAGTAGGGAAGTTCCCTCATGCCTTGGCCAAATTCCCTCAGGTCAGAATGAATACCACCGTGTGTCTCCCCTGAAAAGAAACCATTGGAGGCACTAACATGATCAACAAAGTGTAAATAAAAATAAGTAATAGTATTAGTGAAATGCAAGCTCCTGGAAAGTGACTCAGCAGCTAGCGCAAACAAGCTTGGGCTGAAAGGCAATAACAGAAAGTTAAAGCAGGGGAGTCAGCGGACCATTTACAAGGGATGCCAGCAACAATCTGCTCATCCTTCCCGCGTACATCAATGGCACAATGAAGGAGTACTTCATTAAGCTTCTGAATGAAGAAAACCAACAGAAGCTGTACTGCTGTATGCGCAGCCTATGATGCAAGAGGAAGAAGAACCCGCAGAAAAAAAGTATGTAATGCATCGAGGAAAATCAAAGCAGGAAAAAGACGGGTTCATATGAACCTGTAGACCAAGGCCTAGCTGGGGTGGGGCAAAGTCTTCAATGCATTTGAGAATGCCAGCTGGTATTGAGGCATTTTAGCACTCCATGTGTGGCATAATCTGCCAGAAGCAGTTAGGCATGGTTTACAATGAAACAGAGTGTTTTTTTCTCTCATAAAAGTCAGAGGAGAGGGACTTTTTTGCCCTTATCTTAAAGTAGAGAAATTGAAGGAGGCACCAGCTATGATCATAATGATGGGTACATTAGGGTAGAAATGACTCCTGAGAGCATTTATCGCAGTTTGAGGAGAGAGGTGTATCGGCGATGACTTCAGAGTAAACATTGTAGTGCCAGTGTAGAAGAACAAAAGGGATACTCACAACTGCAGGCAGTATCAAACCCCTGTCACACTGCATTAAAGCAGAGTAGAAGGCACAGATGAGGAATGACTCACACTTAGCACTTGTGTATTTGGAGAAAGCATATGTAGAGATCCAAGTAAAGCTATCTGGGCAGTCCTGTGACATTTCAAAGCTCCAGAAATATTTGTAGAATTAATGCAGGCTAATGTTTCCCGATGGCAAGAAGTATAAACGGGTTTCCAGTGGAAGAGTGGGAATGAGTCACGGTTCTTTTCTGAGCCCACTCTTGCTCATAATGGTGTTGGACTGCATCACTAAACAGGTAGGGAAGGACAGAGCAACAAAGCTTCTGTATGTAGAAAATGCAGCAGTAAAAGCAGACTTGGAGCAGGAATTTCTTAAAGTATAGGGGACCGGAAAGCAAAGCAGAAGGCACATGGGATGATGCTGGGGTCAGAAAAGGCAATGGTCATGGCAGCAATGTGGGGAACTTGAAGAAAACTGAAAGTGAGACAGATTTGAAAATATTGGAATAGGTTGTCAGCATCAGTATCTGGGAAGTGTGGTTGAGGAGAAGAGAAATCTGAATGAGGATGCCGAAGCTGGAAGCAGAGATACTGTAGCATTCTGGCACAAAGTGTCATGCACAACATATCCTAGGAGACGGCAAATAAACTGAAAAGTATGGAGTACAAAACAGTGGTGCAAACAGTGCTTCTGTGTGATAAAGAAGCCTAAATACTAGAGGCCAAACAGCTGAGGAAGCTTGAGGTGATGGAGATGAGCTACCCTGAGATGGGTAATAAGATGCATACTGTATGACAGGTGAAGAAATAAGGACATTAGATAAAGCAAATGTAGCCTCAGTCACAGAGAGGTTCAAGAAGAACAGATTGCAGTAGTTTGGTCACGTGCATATCCCAGATCTGTAGGATATAAGAAGTAAAGAAGACACAAGGATGTCAAGTCAGGCTATGGACTGCATAACAGAAGACCTTCAACAGATAGCAAGACTGTTGAAGAAGGTATGAGAGTAGGTCTGAATCAAGAGAGAGATGCTCATAGTTGCTGTTCCATTCCAACCTTGTGTAATAGTGGGGTAAAAGGGGGATGATGGTGATGGTAATGCTGACAAGGTTTCCAGATAAGAGAAACGTACACATTTTACTAAAAATGTAACAGTACAGTGCTTCTCTTCTAGCCTCATTTTAGTAAAGGAAACACCAGGCAAAAACACTGCTTTTAAGATGCTTGTCTGTACTGAAGGACTGTAAAAATGTCCTCAGGAGTCACACCATGCTGCCCCAAGTAGCAGGAGATTATTTGGTCAAGACTGTCTTTCTGAAGCAACATTTAATCGATTGCTGCATCATTTTCTTCAGGATCATTGACCTTGCAGTTTGTAATACTGAAGTTTGGGTTTAGTCAGCCTTCCTGTTCATACAGGAGTATGGGAATCTTTGACTAAATAAAGAATATTGAAGTTTCTTCAAGTAAATATTTGATGAAGTGCCATTTTGGTCATTTGGTGGTGAAAGATTTCTTCAGTAAAATAAGGCTTCGATAAAATCATGGGCATCCTTTTATATTTTTTATGTTTACTTTTTTTTTCAACAAACTCTGGCAGAGCAGCTGAATACATGAATAATTTTCTCTTGCTCCTATGACTTTCAGCACAGATCTATCTATTGACAGAAGCGAGAGCAGCGGCTGAGTCTAAGTATCCGGGTCAGTTCTGATGTGTATTAATGACTGGACTTTTGCTGATAATTTTCTTTTTGTTCTCCACAACTATTACATTTTCCAAGAAAGTCTGATGCTTTAAATCTTTACTATAAAAAAAGTAGATTCTTAATCCTCAGTTCGGGTAGTATACTAAAACTTGCTTATAGCTATCTACAAAAACCTGTGGACACACATATGCTTGATTTTTCACTGCACAATTAACAGCTGTGAGAGCAGAACGTAATTATAGGGTCCTGCTCTGTACTGTACTTCTGGTTTTGTTATTTATGAGTTCTTCTAGTTTAGAATTAGATTTTTGTGTTACCAGATGGTAAAGCTTCTAACTGCAAGATAAATATATGAATATTGAAATAATAATCTCTTATAATGAAAAAAGAACTAGAGGGATGAAACTAATATGAAACCAAAAAGTGTAACACTGCTTATAGTATGAAACTGAATGATTTGCAGTCTTACCAAATAACAAGTCACTGTCCAAGATAAATAAGACATGCTTACTGTAACTGAGAACTATTATTTCTATGAGAATTCATTATACTAGTATGTGTGTGTGTGTATGTGTGTGTGTGTGTGTGTGTGTGTGTGTGTGTGTGTGTGTGTGTGTGTGTGTGTGTGTGTGTGTGTGTGTCTGTGTGTGTGTGTGTGTGTGTGTGTATGTTTTTATACTTGTATATATGTGTGTGTGTGCGTGTGTGCGCGTGTGCGCGTGTGTGCGTGTGCGTGTGTGTGTGTGTGTGTGTGTGTGTGTGTGCGTGTGTGTGTGTTCTTACCTTTTGTTGCATTTTGTATTAGTGTGTGTATGTTTATGATGCTGTACAGCACATTAAATGACACTGAGGAGCTCGTTGCAAATATATACTGCCTCAAAGATTTGGATCTTGAACTCAGTATGATGAAAGAAAAGAGGATGTTCTGTAACAGATATATGGTTTGCTCTAAGCTTTAAGAAGAGACAAATAATCATAATATTCTGCCCCTTTTAGTGCAGAAACAGAAATATTGTTCATAGGTGTGTACTAGGCTAAGAATCACAAGAGCCTTTGTAACCCTAGCCATGCATCTGATATCTCTGACAAGTTCTGGTACCCTTGATAAGTGTAAGTAGGGGCAAGGAAGATGAAAAATTTAAAAGCAGGGGCTAAGAGATGAACCATTTACAGGCTGCCTGTGTACATTATAGAGTGAAACCATAGATACATTCCTGTTCCCCATCCAGTTGTCCAAGTTATACTTAAATTGGATTAGGGACTCTGCTTCTTATGGATGGGAACCTGTTCCATAGACGGGGTAGTCTCTGGGATGCATACCTGTCTCTCAAGCAGGTCCTATTTATATCTTAGGCAAGGTTTAAGTCTTTAGAATGGGTTATTGTGGTGCTGTTTGTTTTGTGGATATGCAGTAGGTCCATTATATGGGGTCTGACAATGCCCTGTATGCCAGGCATAGATGTCCCCCTCAACAGCCTGTAGGAGACAGAATACAGGAATATAGCCTTGAGGCAGTCTGCATAGGACATATTACTTATACCCTGTATTCTTTTATTGAGGAACCTCTGTGGACATTCCAGTTGTTGGATATGCCTGGTTAGGTACAAACCAAAGAAGGCATTGTACTCAATGATAGGACTGATGAATGCTGAATATAGTGAAACAATGACTTCCTTGGACCTAGATGCCATATGTCTGTTTATAAGTTGCACAGCATAGAATGATTTCCTTACTACAGTAGACACCTGATAGTCAAACACTAGATTACTCTCTATGTGTGTTCCCCAAGTTCCTGACTACTGTGTCAACTCTTAGGGGTGTGTTGTCAATATGATTGTTATCCGGGGTGGATGGCATGGTGGGAATTGGAATTTATTTCTATTTTGAAGGAACATTTTAATATTCTTTTCTTCTGTAGATTTATTGATGATTTGTTTTTTATTATAGAAGGAAACACGGATACGGTTTCATTATTTCTTAACAAAATTAATTCTTTTAGTGAATATATTAAGTTTACATTAGGTGAAGTAGGCTTAGCAGTTAATTTTCTAGACACTCATATTTGGTGGGATAATGATGAACACACTTTTCACAGCAAAATCCATAGAAAAGAAACTTTTACCAACGGCTATTTACATAATAATAGTGGACATCCTTCACATATGAAGAAAAACATCCCAAGAGGACAGTTCATCCGAGCTTGTCGGATGACTACAAAACATGATGTATTGGTTTCTGAATTCCACTTCATCACATATTTATTTCAACAAAGAGGATATAATGTGGACATATTATTAAATACTGGTGAGGAAATATATAATAAAAGAGCAACCCATTATCCGCCATACTGCATGACACTCATACAGTTTTCACCCGCAGTAAAAAAAGTAATGTTAATAATGACATCATTTGCTCTTTTGATATGAATGTAGATAATTATAAGATTCAAAATATTATTCGGAACAACTGGAAAGTTATACAAGGAAATAAAGACATTTTCAAAATAGTTGGGAAAGACCCCAAATTTGTGTTCCGTAAGACGAACACACTTAAAAATATATTAGAAAAACATGACCACACCAATTCAGTAATGGTGAACAAAAGAAGGGGAATGTTTCGCTGTTATAATTGCCATGTCTGTAGATATATAGCCGAGGGTCCATACATCAATATAGCTACTTTTGATAGAATTATTCAAGTTTCTGACTTTATTGACTGCAACACCATTGGGGTTGTGTATATTAGTATTTGCTCTTCCTGCCCTGGATTTTATGTAGGAATGACATCTAGGTCCTTAGCTACACGTATTAAAGAGCATTTATATGCTATTAAAACCAAGGACCATAATAATGCTTTATACAAGCATTCTATTTCATGTACTACATTTAATAAATTTTTATTTTCAGTATTAGAAAAATGTAAACCAGATAACAGGGCTGGGGATTTTAAGAACTATATTGAGCAAAGGGAATGCTTATGGCAGATTAAGTTAAAGGCTGATGTTTTTCCTGGCCTTAATGAGAGTATAAATCTAAAATGTTTTTTAAAAAATGGGAAATTAATGATTAACAAATATGATGGTATTGATTTAAGGGCTTTTTTTAATGTTTAAGGCTATCTACTTGTACATTTAGTACAATTTTATTTTTATACATTATAATATAACTCACGTTGATAATTTAATTGATTGATTGTTTTTTAATTGAACTTGCTATTTAAGCACTTCAGTGCTTTGAGTTTTTGTATTCTGATGAAGTTGTGACGAAAGCGGAAATTAAATCTTTTTTTACGCTATTACCGGCCTCAGCTTTGTGTCTTCCAATTGTTGTCTGCCATATCATCTTTTAATCAGTTTTTTAGTGTGTCATTTGGTTACTGGAGTTTTTATTTGTTTTGTCTTTCATGGCAGACGTTGCGGATGATACCATGATGAACTTATCGGTGCATTCTACACCGACGTCTAAATTGGACAGTGGCACTGATAAAGTGAACCGTTTGCTTATTTCAACGCTTATGGACATCCAATGCTCTTTGAAATTTCTTGTGGCGAAGGCCAGTAACTCTGCGAGTGTTAGTGATACACCTAGCCCAATCGGGGCTTGTACGGAACTACCGACGGTTATTCATTTAAACAGTTCAGGTTTTTCTGATCAACGAGCAACAGCTAACCAAGGAACTGTCAATAATGTAGTTGAAACTAACAACGCTAACTGTGCGGGTTTATTAAACCGCCACGAGAATCCCTTCAACATGTACAAACGGAGTTCGTCTTTATATGGCGATAATTACATCAACACTCAACGGGACCTTTTGCTTAAACTCTTGAAAAGGTACAAATCTTTAGATTTAGAAAATTGCTATTTTATAAAATGTATTGAATTAGGCATTGTTCCAAAGGGCTTACGTTTTTTTAAATGCCCAAACGGAGTGGGAGTTGATCATCCTATGTTTGACTCTTTAACTACTTTTTTCAATAATGCTGGGCTCCGTTTTCTACAGTTGTTAATTGATAATAATACAGAGAAAATGTCCTTGATATTTAATGATATTAAGGAAGTCGAGGCTGGACTTAAACAACGTGTGTTAAGCAGTGACTTTAACTCCCTATATACTTTTTTTTCTAAAGAGTTAACGGAACATGCTAAAGTAGTTACTAACAGAAAACAGTCTAAAATGGAAAGGGACATTGCTTGTTATCATGACAAAACAGCTTATAGCCAATTTTTGCCTAACCCACGGAATCGAGATTTTCGTTCACAAGGACATTCCACCAATACACGATTCCGTACAGAAGCGGTTGCTAACAAGCGGACCATTGTACCTAACATAGTTGCAAGTGACAATCTTTTTAGCAACTATAATGCGGAATTTCCGCCACTTATACCAAGTTCGTCTTGTACTGACATTACTAAAGACCTACAAGAGGACAGACAAGCTGATAGTAACGGCATCAGGAGGGCTATAGTTGGGAATTCAGAGTGCCGTTCTATTTCCAGTTTGGTCAACAACTCTAACAACAGGACTGACATCAATGAACCTATTAATAGTCATAAGAATAAAAAGAAAGGGCAAGACACGGACAATACTAAAAGTACTATTTTGACAAGGAGCCGCACTTTTTTGGGCTCAAATTCGTCGGGGGACGAATGTTAAATAATGATGGAGTCAATGGTGATGTTTTTGGCATCATTAACCTATCTAAATATTGCTTTAGTAAGGTTGAATTAGCAGTACTAAGTTATGGGTTCAATTTTATTCCACATAAAAAGGCTAATTTTGGTAGAACTATAATTGACCTAAAAAAGTATACTAGAAAATTGAATTTGTCTTATCTGATGCACGACATTCCCCCATCTAATAAATGTCTACATAAACCCTCTTGTTATGTTCCCAGTCTGCATTATACATTAAAAATTTTTGAAGACTTGTGTATTAAAGATATTGAAACTTTATTCAAAATCAATTCTCATTTCCATGATAACTTGACAGTCCAAGAAAGGACAGCCTTAAGCAATTTAAAAAAACTTACAGCTACACTTAGATTCATGAAAAGCGATAAAGGGTCCAATCTAGTCATCATGGAACATGAACAATACAATGATGTTATGTTAAAAACATTAAATGACGTCAATGAATATGAGCCTATAGCCTATTATGACATATTAAAAAACTTTGAAGTGGTACATTCATATCTATATGATGCTTTGATGACCAATGAAATTAATTTGAAATTATATAATTTTTGTTTAATTGATAAACCCAAAATTGGTGTTGTTTTTGGTGTCCCAAAAACTCATAAAAACGTATGTAATCCACCTTTACGTCTTATTGTTTCTTCCCCTCATTCTGTGACTGAAGGAATTTCTTTACTTGTTGATGCCCTTTTGGGACCTTTGATTTATGATAATGTATCTTTCATCCAAGATTCTTGGCATTTTTTGGAAAAACTCAACATTTTTTCCCATGATATTTCTATCCACAAATTTGATAATTCTAAACATGTCATGTTAACCGTAGATGTTATTTCTCTTTATTCGTGTATTCCTCATGATGAAGGTGTTGAAGCTGTTCGTAGCTATCTAACTACTAAGAAATTATTTAACAATTCCTTTATTAATGTTATATGTAGATTTATTGAAATTATTTTGGAGAATAATTTTTTTATGTTTGGCAAGGCCTATTACAGGCAAAAACGTGGTGTAGCCATGGGGTCATCAGCAGCACCTGCCTTTGCTAATCTTGTAATGGCATGGTGGGAATTGGAATTTATTTCTATTTTGAAGGAACATTTTAATATTCTTTTCTTCTGTAGATTTATTGATGATTTGTTTTTTATTATAGAAGGAAACACGGATACGGTTTCATTATTTCTTAACAAAATTAATTCTTTTAGTGAATATATTAAGTTTACATTAGGTGAAGTAGGCTTAGCAGTTAATTTTCTAGACACTCATATTTGGTGGGATAATGATGAACACACTTTTCACAGCAAAATCCATAGAAAAGAAACTTTTACCAACGGCTATTTACATAATAATAGTGGACATCCTTCACATATGAAGAAAAACATCCCAAGAGGACAGTTCATCCGAGCTTGTCGGATGACTACAAAGCATGATGTATTGGTTTCTGAATTCCACTTCATCACATATTTATTTCAACAAAGAGGATATAATGTGGACATATTATTAAATACTGGTGAGGAAATATATAATAAAAGAGCAACCCATTATCCGGCCATACTGCATGACACTCATACAGTTTTCACCCGCAGTAAAAAAAGTAATGTTAATAATGACATCATTTGCTCTTTTGATATGAATGTAGATAATTATAAGATTCAAAATATTATTCGGAACAACTGGAAAGTTATACAAGGAAATAAAGACATTTTTAAAATAGTCGGGAAAGACCCCAAATTTGTGTTCCGTAAGACGAACACACTTAAAAATATATTAGAAAAACATGACCACACCAATTCAGTAATGGTGAACAAAAGAAGGGGAATGTTTCGCTGTTATAATTGCCATGTCTGTAGATATATAGCCGAGGGTCCATACATCAATATAGCTACTTTTGATAGAATTATTCAAGTTTCTGACTTTATTGACTGCAACACCATTGGGGTTGTGTATATTAGTATTTGCTCTTCCTGCCCTGGATTTTATGTAGGAATGACATCTAGGTCCTTAGCTACACGTATTAAAGAGCATTTATATGCTATTAAAACCAAGGACCATAATAATGCTTTATACAAGCATTCTATTTCATGTACTACATTTAATAAATTTTTATTTTCAGTATTAGAAAAATGTAAACCAGATAACAGGGCTGGGGATTTTAAGAACTATATTGAGCAAAGGGAATGCTTATGGCAGATTAAGTTAAAGGCTGATGTTTTCCTGGCCTTAATGAGAGTATAAATCTAAAATGTTTTTTAAAAAATGGGAAATTAATGATTAACAAATATGATGGTATTGATTTAAGGGCTTTTTTTAATGTTTAAGGCTATCTACTTGTACATTTAGTATAATTTTATTTTTATACATTATAATATAACTCACGTTGATAATTTAATTGATTGATTGTTTTTTAATTGAACTTGCTATTTAAGCACTTCAGTGCTTTGAGTTTTTGTATTCTGATGAAGTTGTGACGAAAGCGGAAATTAAATCTTTTTTTACGCTATTACCGGCCTCAGCTTTGTGTCTTCCAATTGTTGTCTGCCATATCATCTTTTAATCAGTTTTTTAGTGTGTCATTTGGTTACTGGAGTTTTTAATGTCATTATTATTAACTTTTTAAATTCAATTATCTTCTCCAGAGTATTTTGTTGTGTTATTTCCCTCAGTACTGGAAGCG
>NC_056726.1:1199493813-1199521313 GCF_019279795.1 Protopterus annectens
TTCTAAAATCCTACTTACATATAGGCACAGACAGAGTGGTGAGTTGGATGTTCTCAAGACAAATACTCTAATGCTTAAGCAGCAAATATGTGATAAAAGTGCCCAAAACATAACTAGTAATCCAAAATTACCAAATGCTGTAATGCTCTCATTCTTTCTGTCCTTAAATTGATAACACAGTACCACTGATTCATTTCAGATTACATAATTTCTTTCTGGTTCCCAGACAAACACATTCCCAGAGGATAATAGCTCTTGATCTTACAACTGGTCAGGAAGCCAGAGCAATAAAAGAAATAATACATGCAAATTCTAGCCATTAACTCTGGCCACAAAAGAGTAGGCAGAATGCCTCCCTCTAGACATCTCGCCTCCAAATTTTAGATCAAAGAATGTCACCATGCTTGACTTAAAAGCTTTGTTACAGCAGAGTGCACTGTTGTTACCTTTTTGCCATTCCACATCCACTACCATCTTTTCATATTTAAGAGAACAAGCCTGTGGCTTACATTAATATTTACAAATGACAGAATTATCTACAAAATTCTATCTAGCTAGGCTGGCAGCCTTCACCTATCTTCACCCCCCCCCCCGGGAACTCAATCTAGTTTTTCAAGTGACCCTTGTGAAACGTTGCATGAGAGGGTTAGGTCTATCTGAATATGCCTTACCCCATTCCCTGTCTTGAGAGCTCATCTGCATTGACATTGCTAATCCCACTCCACATATAAGGCTGACGTTTTTGCAGTGCCCACACTATGGCTAGACGTTCCTTTTATCTAGCTGCATAGCACTCCTCCCTGGGTTGGAGCCTATGACTGAGATAAACCACTGGGTGGTCCTCTCCCTCTGAAGAAATCTGGCTAAGTACAGCCCCCACCCCATGGTTTGAAGCATCCACCTGCACAACAAATTCTTTGCTGTAATCTGGACTGGCTAACACAGAGGGTCCTCCCAATGCTTCCTTAAGCTCCTGGAATGTCTGATCACATGCTGAGGTCCACACTATCTTATCTGGCCTGTTCTTCCTCATCAGGTCTATGAGGGGAGCAGCTATGGTACTATAACTGGGGACAAACTTTCTGTAGTACCCTGCTGTTCCTAAGAATGCCCTCACCTGCTTTTTGGTAACAGGTGCAGATCATGCCTAAATGGCTTCTACTTTGGCAGTATCTGGCTTGATCTTACCACTCCCCACTCTATGTACCAGGTAGGAGACCTCTGCCATACCCATCTGACATTTGCTTGGCTTAATGGTCAACCCTGCCTCTGTAGTCTGCCCAGTACCTCCCTGACATGTTGAAGGTGCTTCTGCCAGGAATGGCTGTAGATGACAATATCATCCAGGTAAGCAAGGGCAAACCCTCCTGCTAGGATATGATTTACCAGCCTCTGGAAAGTCGCTGGGGCAATTTTCATCCCAAAGGCCATCTTTGTGAATTCATGCAAGCCAAAAGGAGTCACAAAGGCTGACTTTTCTTTAGCACTGGGAGTCAAGGGTACCTGCCATAAACCTTGGTAAGATCAATGGTTGTAAGATACTTAGCCACACCCAACTGCTCTATGGCCTCATCTGTCCTAGGCATAGGGTACGCATCTGACTCTGTGCGACTATGTAATTTCCTGTAGTCCACACAGAACCTAGTGCTGCCATCCTTCTTTGGCACCAGCACCACTGGTGAGGCCTAGGGACTGTTGCACTCTTGAATCATCCCTAGTTCCAACATCTCCTGTATCTCCTCCCTCAGTGTCTGTTTGACTCTCTCAGACACCCCATAAGGGGCCTGCCTAATAGGCCTTTGGGGTCCTGTATCCACCTGGTGCTGCACCAGCTAGGTGTACCCTGGTTTCCCAGTGAACATGTCCATAAACTCCTGTAACACTGCTTGGATTTCTTGAACTTGAGTAGGAGATAGCTGCTGGGGCACTGCTACCCCTTCCACAGAGGTTCAGTCCGAGCCTTACTGAGGAGATCTGTCACCAGATATCCCTCAGACTCCTCCTGCAATCCATTGCAAATGCTCAGCACAAGGGCCTCCCTATCATGGTAAGGTTCTTTCGTGTTAACATGGTACAATTTGTGCCCCTGGCTCCTGCATAGCAGTTCCACCATGTAGTTAACATCACTTACCTTTCTTATCACCTTGTAGGGTCCCTCCCAAGCTGCTTGCAGCTTGCTGGGTCTGACAGGAATGAGAACCATTACCTGCTGCCCAACAGCATACTCTCTAGCTTGAGCATTCCTGCCATACCACACCTTTTTCTGTTGCTGGGATTCTGCCAGGTTTTCCTGGACCAAGACCATGAGTTCCCTGAGCCTTGTCCTGAGGTTTAGGACATATGCCACAACAGACTCCTTGTGAGGTTCACACTCACCTTCCCACTCATCTTGAATTAAATCGAGAAGTCCCCTCACCCTATGCCCATAGAGCAACTCAAAGGGTGAAAAACCTGTGAATTCCTGGGGACCCTCTCTGCAAGCAAGCAATAGATGTGGCAAATATCCCACTCCCTCTTAAACTGGTCTGCAACTGCCCGTAGCATGGACTTGATTGTAGAGTTTAACCTCTCAACAAGACCATTAGTGTGGGGATGGTAGGGGGTAGTCTTCATGTGCTTCACCCCACAGTACTTCCACAGACAAGCCAGCAGGTCTGACATGAAATTGGCACCTCTGTCAGTCAGTATTTCTTTTGGTAAACCTACCCAGCTGAAAATCTCTAACAAAGAATTTGACACCTTTTCTGCCTCAATGGAGGAAAGAGCCACTACCTCAGAGTATCGTGTAGCAAAATCCACTACCACTAGGAAATACTTTTTTCCTGTGGAACTTGGGGTACACAGAGGCCCCACAATATCCATAGCTACCCTTTGAAATGGCTCCTCAGTCACAGGCAAAGGCATCAAAGGAGCTCTCACCTTGTCTCCTGCCTTGTCTACCTTTTGGCACTGCTCACAGGTCCTGCAATACCCTGGTACATCTCTGGAAATTCCAGGCCAATAGAAGTTCTGCATAATGCATCTCTTTGTACATTTTATACACATGTGACCTGCAAAGGGAATATCATGGGCTATGGCTAGAAGTGCCAGATGGTAGGCTCTAGGCACTACCGACTGCTGTATTCTCTCACCTTCTAGCCCTCCCTCGGGGGTCCACTCTCTATACAGTAACCCTTTGTCCCAGTATACAGAATCCCCCTTCCCTTGAGAATCAGGTGCCTCCCTAGCTACCTGCCTCAGGCCTTGCAATATAGGGTCTGAGAGCTGAGCCTGTCTCAACTCTCTCTTTGTAACCCTACCCAGCTCCCCTTCCACAGGAAGTCTGGCATCCTCTGACAGTGGTACCTCACTGTCAGCCTGGGTACTATTACTCACCTCTACCTTTGTAGTCAGTCTGTCCAAGGGAACATCAGTACCCACAAGCAGATGTGGCCCACATTCAGTCTTACTGCTACAGAGTAGCTCCCTCCCTGAAGTAAGCACCTCACCAGTCCTGGCTGCAAGTATGCAGTCTGTCTGGGTCTCCCCCAGGCTACAAGAGCCACATACTGACTGCATGTAAGTGCATAAACACATGGTACTGCCTCATCCAAATCCTTTCCTATCAGGACATCTGCAGGATGGTAGTTTGGTACCCTGTTGTCTCAAGACAACCTACTATTGGCATTTTGTCTTCCCCAATTACTGTCTCTCTCACCTTTTGTTTCCCACCTTGCATCCGTGGACATCTGTATGCCACATGGCCCCACTCATTACATTCAAAACATTTAACCCTAGGTCCTGGACATGGATGTGGACTAGTGGCTTCCCCTGCTACTGGCAGATTCTGTTGGGGCAGTCTGTGCTGCCCACCATGGGTTCCTTTAGACCCCTGGGCAGTACTGGGGGTCCCTTTCCTGTGCAGGGATGCCCTGCTTGCTAGGTATAGATCTCCCTTCTTCCCCATCTCATTTGAAGTAGCACAGTGTCTATCAGCAAACCAGATCCTCATGTTCTCAGACAAAGTGCCAAGGGCTTGTTCCCTCATCAAAAGGTCTGCCAGCCCTTCAAACGTGGTGACCTGACATCCACTCACCCACTTATGAAAATAAGTGCTCAATGCAGCAACATATTCACACATACTTTCACCTGCCTTGCATCTATGCTCATGAAACTTATTCCTATAAGTTTCAGGTATTAACTTAAACAATTCTAATAAACAGTTCTTAACTGTAGTATAATTAAAACAGTCAATGTCAGACATTCTAGACAGCACAGTTACAGCTTTTCCATTGAGTAAGGGGGTCAAGAACTATACCCAGAGCCTTTGGTCAACATCATACTGTTTACATACCCTCTCAAACATATGAATGAAACTATCAAAATTATCCCAGTTTTTAAACTGTGGAAGAAATTTACTGACCTTTAGTGCTTCTGGGGTCCAGTTACCCCTTTCCACATTACCACCTTGACTCTGGCGAAGAGTCTCTCATGCTGCCTTTGCCTCTCATTTTCCTCAGCATCCAAGCATAGCAGTTTCTCATTCTCCTCAGCCTGCAGACATCTCAATCTCTCAGCTGCTCTTCCAAATGCCTGGCCTCCAACTTAAGTCTCTTTACCGCCAGATGGATTTTTAAGTCCTCTGCAGAAAGGTTGAGCTGTCCATCCCCTGAGGGTGGTACATCTCCACTGACAGTCTGATCATCCTCCTGGTTGCTGTTTTCTGATGCAGCTGTGACCAAGGTTGCAATCAGGTCTACCTTAGTCAGGTTTTCATGCACCAGTCCCTTAGCCTGGCACATCTCAGCTTTCCGTACTCCTCTGCTGACATGCTGCCTGCTCTCCCTGACTAACTAAGCTAACAAAAGAAATAAAACAATTGTGATCTGAACTCTGATTATTCATTGTGTGACTGATTTAGAGTACAAAACACCTTCAGTGATCACTGTACACAAGCTACAAGAATTCACTCTACCCACACCACTACGAGAGAATTAGTATTTGCCAACCAATTAATATGTGGTGTAGATATCCCACCTCTGCCAAACAATTAATATGTGACACCCATGCAATGGCCTAGTAATCAAGGAGCCTCAATCCTCACCACTAACACCAGTGAGGGGCATTCAAGTATGGAACGGATAATAAATACACACGCACAGTAAAGTACAATTTCCCTTAAGAGCACACAGAGATCACAGTCAGTCTGGGGCTGGTTTCTCCCTTTCCCTCAAGGTCCCCAATAAGACTCCCCACTGGCATAGCTATAGGGTCCAGATCTTAGCCTAGTGGACAAGCTAAAACCTCCAGCACCCTCTCTATCCAACCAGTGCTTCTTGTCCTGCCCAAGTAGCTGACACACACACACACACACACACACACACACACACACACACACACACACACACACACACACACACACACACTTTGAGATGAGTTTATACAACCACACAGACTCTCCTGGTGAAGGCTGGCACAGGTTCTCCAGCTATACGGTTGAAGTCACTGCCACCACCCAGCTAATATTTATCAGCAACTCAGAGGCCCTTATGAAAAGGTGTCTAATTATACTGTGCAATACTATTATCCAAATGGTAAGTGTGACTGGACAGTCAAGACTTATCTGTAATGACTTGGTACAGTATCACTGCATACATGTAATGCACTCTTAGAGCTTAAATTATCTCTACACAAAACAGCCACAGTTGAAAGGTTTAAAATATTTAATAATAAATAATAAAAAACACAAGACAATACTTCTTATTACACAGTGCTAGTCAAGAGTTCAGAGATCACAGAGAAATACTTAAAATAATACAGTAGAAAGGTTCTGACATCACAGAAAAACAACTTTGTCTAATCTTCCTATTTTCTAGCTATATCTAAGAGAAAACACAGTTCTAAAATCCTACTTACATATAGACACAGGAAGAGTGGTAAGTTGGATGTTCTCAAGACAAATGCTCTAATGCTCTCATTCTTTCTGTCCTTTAATTGATAACACAGTACCACCGATTCAGTTCAGATCACATCATTTCTTTCTGGTTCCCAGGCTAACAGACTCTCAGAGGTTAATAGCTCTTGATCTTGCAGCTGGTCAGGAAGCCAGAGCAATAAAATCAATTATACATGCAAATCCTAGCCATTAACTTTGGCCACAAAACAATAGGCAGAATGCCTCCCTCTAGATATCTCAGCTCTGAATTTTACAT
This sequence comes from Protopterus annectens, assembly GCF_019279795.1. Taxonomy (NCBI): domain Eukaryota; kingdom Metazoa; phylum Chordata; order Ceratodontiformes; family Protopteridae; genus Protopterus; species Protopterus annectens. The sequence goes on from NC_056726.1 coordinate 1,199,500,005, forward strand.
CAAATAATTTCACCATGCTTGACTTATCAGCTTTGTTACAGCAGACTGCACTGTTGTTACATTTCTGCAGTTCCACTACAGTCTTTTCATATTTAAGAGAACAAGTCTGTGGCTTACATTAATATTTACAAATGCTAGAATTATCTACAAAATTCTATCTAGCTAGGCTGGTAGAATTCACCTATCTTCACACCCATTCTATTGACATCTTCCTGTTCTTTGCAAATGCTAATCATACAAATTTAACTATTGTCTTCCACCATGATGTGGAAACACACCCCTCTGTGTGTGTGTGTGTGTGTGTGTGTGTGTGTGTGTGTGTGTGTGTGTGTGTGTGTGTGTGTGTGTGTGTGTTTCAAAAGGAGGGTTTGTGAGAAGAGAGAAGAATTCTGATAACTTTCTTGGAATACTTGGGCTTGGTAGTTCTGGCTAGAACAGAATAAGTCACCCTGACAGTTCCACAAACTGATGATGTCAATGTGATCTACCTGCATGTTTTGAATGGAATGAACTGCAATGGGCCATCCTCCAATTAGGGAAGTAGCAGTAGAAACCAAGGCTGAAACTCCAGCCTGATGCACTATGACTTTCTGTGACAATGTCATCATTATTGGAAAGAGTGTGGGGGATGTTGTGTGACATTTCCTCTACCAGTGCATTCTTTGCTTAGTTGTGAAGTAGAATAAGTAATAAGAGCTTGCAATTCTTCACATCTGAGACAGAAGCAAATAGGTTATCAACTTTCTCTCTCCTGTGAAAAGGTCTTTGAGTTATTCCCTAGTATGTATTCTGTTCGTTGGAAGCAGTTGTCCACCACTGCCCAAGTCTAGAAAGACACAGCTTTTCTGCATATGAAGTAGGAATGCATTTATTTATTTGCAGTTTGTTAACAGGGAGAGTCCGTTGGGCCAGAATGAGCCCCTTTTTAATGGAGGCCCAAGGAGAAAAGCTCCATGAGAATACATACACAAAGCTACAGATATAACAATTACAAAATCAATGTTTAAAAAAAATACAATGTACAATTGCTTATGAAGTTTACAAAGTATAATGACTGTAAAAAAACATTGCAGTAATATAAGAATTTAGTTTAAGAAAACAATAATACTTACATAGATTGCTAAAGTCATTAGGAAAAGGAAATACTCTGAGATAAAAGATTAGGGAGAAAGTGAGAAAGGGTTGGGTGAGGTAGAGTGAGGAGGAGAGTAGGAGAAGGAATACAAGATGGAGGTGGAGTGGAAAATGGAAGTTGGAATGGAAGGTGGAAGGTGGGATGTATAGATTAAGATGGGCGGGAGCAGGAACATTCCCATCTGGAAGAGAGGTAAGAGTGAAGCAACCCTTTGATTGTAGAGAGGGATTGTGTAGTTTGAATGTGGTGAGGAAGGGAGTTCCATTTACGAGATAGGGAGTGAGTTAATAGGAGTTGGCCTGGAGCACGTAATGGTTTGTATACTTTGAGAAGATTTTGATTGTTAGATCTGAGGGATCAGTCAGGAAGATGCATAGAGAAGGTAGTAGCTAGAGAAAGGCAGTGTGAGGGTTTGAAAATGTGTTTGTGGGCAGTGGAGATTTGAATATAAAAGAGATAGTGGGGAAGCTCAAGCCAGTTTAAAGAGTGTAGAGAGTTGCAGTGATGTGAAGATGATTTGGCACCTGTTGCAAACTTTGCTATTATATTGTAGCAGGATGCCAGTTTAGCTTTGACAGAGGCCTGGACATTGGTAAGGATAGGAGCACTATACATAAGAGAAGGGAGGAGATAGGTTATGGACAGAGTAATCTTAAAGGAGGTGGTTAGAACGTGACTGTGGCGGCAAAGCATATCAAGTTTTTGGTGAGATTTTTTGATGCTAGTTTGAAGGTGTATATCAAACTTGAGTTGTTCATGAATAATGACTCTGAGAAGCTTGGTGTTGGAGTCTACTTCAATTGGAGTCCTGTTATGACTTGTTATGATGAAGGAGTTTTTATCTATTTTGGTGTTTTTTTGTAGGGGTGAATATCATAATTTTGGATTTGGATAGATTAAGAGCTAGATGACTCTTAAGCATCCAAGCCTCGGTACAGGAAAAGGCTGTCTGAGTAGCTTTCAAGAGGTAGGGGAGAGATGGACCAGAGCAGATATTGGACAAGTTTAGTGTTAGGTATGCAAAGATAAAGATTGCTTATAAAGATGCTGAAAAGTAAAGAACCCAGTACTGAGTCTAGTAAAGGACCCAGTATTGAGCCTAGCACCTTCCTTATTCCACACTATTGCCATATTATCCATACAGACTTGAATCCTTCCCCAGAAATGTGCTTTAAGTCTGAGTATTAGTGCTGTCATATCTAACATACCGATATGAATATTATATTCAGCAGTTATCCATGTTCCCTTTTTGGTCTACACCTTGTAATGCCCCCCATACAAAAACACACTTAGGGCAGATTCATATTTAGTCACCTTGCATATAGGGGTAGGATCTTGGAAGGGACTGTCAATAATAGGTCAGTCAGTGTCTAGCCATCACCACTACCAGTGGAGTTGTGTTTTGCATACGTTGTTGATGTTAATCAATTGCAAAGAGGTTGGTTTGCTATCTCCACTCTAAACATTCAAGACATTGTAAAATTTGTATATACAACAAGGCACTGGACACCATAAATATTGCAAATTAATTAGAAGCTCCAGAAAACAAGTTCACAGATCTCAGTATAACTTTGTAGCACATTTGTCTTTTTTAAATGTAAAGCAGTAAATGTAATGAAGTCCGTTTAAATATGCTAAACATTACATACATCATTAGCTCAAACGACAGTAAAATCCTTTGTGTACTAAAATCAAGCCATTTCAAAGAAAAACCCTCACTAGTGTAAACGCACATTTAATGTTAATTGGATCATTTATCTCTGGTGTAATCACTGCATAACATTTTATCTGCCATAACCCCATTTCAAGAAAACAAATTTTCTTTCTTTCATCCCAGGCATACTTCCAAGAACAAAATATGTAAACTTTTTTTAAATCATTACATGTTATGGATTACTTAAAAAAGGCTTTTTTGCTAATTTGTTTTTATAGAATATGTGTGTTCATAACTTCTTTCATTTAAAGATCATGTGTAAAGTTAATTTCTTTTCTGTTTCTTTTTGTTGAATTATGTTCTCATCATGTAAATGGAGCTTTCTGATTCTAAAATAATTTTCATTTCAGCTGATTCAGTGCAGTTGTGTTCATTAAGTTTAATAAACATATGTTTTTATTTCCTGTGTGCTGAGCAGCTGTTGTGTACTTCCTGATTCTGAATCATATATTCCTCATTTTTGAAGCAATAAGGGGAAATAAATAAACTGTGATCTGTAGACATGTTTTCTGTAAAGGGTACAAATTTCATCGCATAGGTTTATGCTAGAGTAAATATCACCAGGGTCTTTATAAACCCACCTGTGTAATCCCACCCAGTTTTGTCCCTGAGTTCCTTGGATGCCTATATGGTGTGGTATGTCAGTAAGCGGGTAGCTGAGGGTTATGTGTATGTGTCTAGGTTGCTTGTTAGTTGGAGATATACTTACTTACTGTCGATATCTGTATATCAGAGACATGGGGGCAAGACCGTGGGTGAATTTACAATTTCCCATCCAATGATCAAGGTTTTATTTGAATAGGGTGAGGGATACATTCTGCTTCACATGGAAGTGGAGGCAATTCCATAGTGTGGAGTATTTTTGTAACACATAACTGTCTTAACATCATGTTATACTTATTTTACAGGCAAAGTTCAGGTCCTTGGTTCTAGCAGTTAAACTGCTCTTAGTTTTGTTGACGTGCAAGAGATGAGTCAGAGCTGGAGCTGAGAATGCCTTACATGTCAGGCATAGATTGCTTCTCAGTAATCCACAGCAGACTGAGTACAGATACAGGGCCTTAAGGCAATCTTTGTGAGACAAGGTATTCATACCCCACATTCTCATGGTGAGAAACCTTTGAGGGGGTTCCAATTGTCAAAGGGGGCATTGTACTCTGATAAGGAGTGAGCAGAAAGGTAGCAAAACTTCTTTGGACCTGGATGCCATACCCTTGGGTGACATAGAATGATTATCTTACTATTTTGTCCATGTGTTGGGTGAAGGCCAGATTAATATCTACATATGTTCCCAGAGCTATAACTACCAGGTCAAGTCTATGATAGCTTCCAATTTACAGACATCTTCAAACTTGGTGACTTAGTGACCTTTGATATTAACCTTGATTTATGATATTTAGATGCTAAACAGGAGCAGCCATAACACAGACCCCTGGGGTACTCTGCTGGTGACTTGTCTCTTGGCAGTGGTGATCTCACCGATCCTGACTTCTTGGGTCCTATCAGTGAGCCACCAACAATCCAGTCAGTTAAGTAGGGATTTATATGTAGTTCTGAGAGTTTGTCATGATACCTGAGTGAGGTATTGTACTAAATGCCTTGATCAGGTCAAGGTAGGCTGTATGCTCAGTTTTCCCCTCATCCACAGCCTTGATGACCCTCTCAAAGAAATCTACAAGGGTGAGTAGGCAATACCTTCTCTTAGCAAAGCCAAACTGGGAAATGTCCAGTTTCTATGAGTTTCTGATATCCTTGTTGATCATTTCCATGCTAATTCATTCTGTGGCTTTGCATATTAGACATGACAGACTGATGGGTCTATAATTCCCATGATCAGTTGATGGTCTGTCCTTAAGAAGAGAGATGACTGTTTAGGCCTTCCATTTACCTGACACATTGCCTGTGTTGAGGCTGTAGTTGAAGAGTTCCTCAAATTATCCTGTGAGGACATGTTTTAGGCTTTTTAGAAGGCAACCAGGGATATTGTTTGTGGCCAGTTTAGCAATGTTTTTGGCCTTAGTGCCACCAAGACCTGCTCCCTGTTGATAGTCGAGGGGATATGCTAGAAGAGATTTCACAGGTGGTAGTGGGGAGAGTGGTGGAGTGAGGTTAGAAGTAAATTTGTCATCCGGTAAATTCACTATGTCACATTGGTCAGTGAAGGTTGTGCCATTTACCACCAGTTCTGCACACTGCTGACTGTTACCTTTAAGGTTCCTGATATAGTTGATGAAGGTCTTGTGATTATTCTTAGCCCAGAAGGCTATCCTCACCTTGTAATTGGCCTCGTTGGACTTTATTAGACCTCTTATTTTCATGTTTAGTTGAATCAGAGAACTTATCTCTATGAGAGTTGTTTTTCCTGATTTTGGTGAGGACTTTTTTTATTTTGTTCTATAACCCATTAAGGAATGGAATGTGTTTCTGGTGTTATATTTAGACTTACTTCTGGTAGGTATAGCAGCCTCAGTGGACATTTACGTTTGTACAAGGTTTCTGTGAATAACTCTGCATAGCTAGCTGTGTTCTTGGGTTTGGGGGGGAGCCAGTAATTTTGACAAAGCATCAATTAACAGGATGTAGTTCACTTTAGAATAGTTCCTAACTGTTATGGGTTTAGCTGGGTATTCCATTTTTTATTTCAAAGGAAACAGCTTTGTGGTCCGACTTCACCAATGAGTAAATGGCACAGGGGAGTGTGCAATGCCTTCCCATCACATATTGGAGAGTACTAGGTCCAGTATGTTTGCTTGTCTGGTTGGAGTGAGCACTATTTGGTATTGATAAAGACATTGTGCCTGTAAATTAGAGGCAGATAACTTTTTCCAGTTTGCCGTGAATAGGGTATTTGGTTGGATGGTGAGTGCCTTTATTCGATCAAGGTAAGAGTTGTGAGCATCATGGGTCATAGAAACTGACCTGTTGCTGCCCAGAACATGTTATAGGAACCTTGTCTATGGAGACTTGGACATGGGTGCACTTCAGGACAACATCCTGTTTAACCAAGCTGGAGGTGTATTTGTTGCTAATGCAATGAAACACCTCCACCTTTACTCTCTGTGCTACTGTTGGCCTAAATGTGTGGAAGGCACTGTAGATTTCCACTGCTGGAGTACTTTCTACAGCTTTAAATCAAGTTTCGGTCACAGCACAGATTCTTATTTTCTTCAGAGTGAGGAGAGCTTGTAGGGTGTGGAGTTTCTTGCTTAGGTTCCTAGCACTGAACAGTAACACCCCAAAGTGTTACTGTTCAGTGGTACAACACAGACTATACTGCAATCAATGAGGCACTCTGTCAGACAGTGTGCAAAAAAAAAAATCAACAACTTAATGCATTTATATTCAAATAAAAAGTAATAAAAATGGAAAATGTTAAGATCTGTTGTAAAGTGCATAAAGGTTTGCATATAGTGTAATAATAAATATATAACACTGTAATAAATAGTGGTCTAGTACAGGATAATTGCCCCTAAAAAGTAAACTAATGATATACGAATCACCAGAATAGTAGTCAACACTAAGGTTTGTTTAGGTGTGTTAAATTTTGACTGAATTAGTGCTGCAATAAAAATGTTTTACTGAACTTAATGTGCTTCTTATCAAGGCAGAAACATACATGTGGGACTAGGTATGTGGCAAACCAGACTGCCTGCAGTACCAAGCTCCACCAGGAGGTGGAGCTGCACTGCAGACTTCAGGAGTTGTGGGTGAGCACCTAGGGCCATAGACATACATTGCTTATCACAGTGTGAGTCACCCTGCAACTTCTTGTTGGGATGGCTCACAGTGTTCTATTTTCAAAACAAAAATCCCCATTGGGCTTAAAGCCTCAAAGCTCTTATTTCATGTTGGACTGGAAGAATACAGATGTGATGACCATAATGTCCTACAGGTGAAGATTCTGTACTGGATAGCCTCATGGCTGCACCAGAAAACATCGACTCGACTCGGCAGCTCCTGAAGTATTCAGGTAAGTTTGGGTTATTGCCATAACAGGTAAAGGGTTCCATTAAAATAGAATATTATAAAATCTCTTTCTGGTATTGCAGGACTCCCCACAATTCAATAATTTGAGAAGCTGAACTACGCAATGTTTGCCTCCCATGACATAATCAGAAGGCGCAACCTGATTACACAGAATCAGGAAGTAAATGGACAGCTGCTCAGCATACAGTGTATACAAATACAAGCTTAATAAGTATAGATCCACTGATTTAATAAAGGTAAAAGGGATGTATTTTTAGAATCAGAAAGCCCACTTTACATTGTTGAGGGCATAATTACAAAAAGTAGTAAGAAAAATGCTGTAAAATGATTTTTAAGTTTCTTTTAGTCTTACCAAAGTGCAAAGCAGATGAGGTTACACATGTAGCAATGTAAGTCAACTATTTGGTCACTTAAACCAGAGTTAAGGGAAGAAGAAACTAAATAAAACTTAATCCCTTTGTAATCCAGAATTCACAAGTGCCGAGAAATCACCAAACTAGAGATAAAAATATATTATTGAGCATGTTTGTTCCTTTTTACTTTTAAGAACGTCATCAGAATGAAATACAAATGCCATTAAATCAATTTAAATAATCTGTAAAGATGACATCACACACAATTTAACTAATCATACACTTATATCAAATAAAAATTGAAATACACAATTAATTAAACTGCAGTGTAACAACTACTTAAATTATTAAACAAATTCTAAAAATGTTTTCTTTAAAAAAAGTCATTTTCAATAAAAACAACCCTAGATAATCAAATACATCAACACAGAGATAGTTTTGTTTAATCCTTGTGTCCCATCAGCACACAAAAAACATCTGCCGTTTAAGCTCTAAAAATTCAAGGTAGTTGTTAAACTGATCAATGAATGGCAGTTATTTAACTTTTTCCACCAAAAAAAAAATAAAATTTACAAAAATTAGAATAAGCCGTACTGTGCCTAGCTAGTGCATTGTTATGATCTTTATTTTTAATGGCCTGTACATGTTTTCCATCCATCTATGACGTGGAAGATAGTTTCATGGAAGTTTTCTTTGTGATGCATACTGATTGCTTCATGTTCTACTTGTGTTGAAAAAGCAATTGAGATCTCCTGAACAGATGCTCATGCTATCATTTAACTTCCAAATGTGTAACACCTATGTAGCTGTACATTGTAAAGATATTTTTGACCATGCTGTATGTTGTACACAACTGTAACTTGTAAAAATGTAAATTTGTTTATGAGTTTCTGATACATCTGCATGTGTAGCTTTTCTCCTCAGGCTTTCGCTGAAAATGGGTTCTGAGACTCAGTTGGACTATCCCGGTAAACAAATGTCAAATAAATAGATAAGTAAATAAATAAATAACACACCTTTGAGGCTCAATACATGAGGTAGAGGTAGCCTGTTAATAGCCTGAATGATACTGAGAAGAGGCATGAAGCTTTGAAATGATCTTTATAGTTTAGTTTTTTAAGCCCCTTTTTAGTGAGAATGCTTTGTGATCATTCCTGTTGTGACAAGAGTGTTGAAAGCTATATGCTGTATAGGGCATTCTATTCAGTGATTGGCCTGATAAGAGCAGAGTACAGTGGGGTAACTTCATGCCTGGAACTGGATATCATACCTTTAAATACAGGCTGTTGATAAACAAGGACTTCCTTTCAATGGGAGACAGGTGACGATCAAGAACAGCTCATTGTCAACATAGGTTCTCAGATCCTGGACTAAAGAATCAGCTTTCAGGGGTGTCTTTTCAAAGTGATACAAGTCATGTGTGCCAAAGAACACAGTACATTTTGTAACCTTTAGTTTTAGTCATGTATGTTTGAAACCAGATATTTGTTTGGAAAAGGCCTTCTTGGAAGATTTTTGTGTCCTCTGGGGGGGTTATGGAGGCACCAAGTTTACAGTTGTCTGCAAATATGGTCAGCCATAAATCCTTAATATTTACTTTGAACTCTGAGAAGTAAATGCCAAAGAAGAGTGGCCAGGGACTGACCCATTGGGTGTACCACTAGTGACAGGTCTTTTGGAAGATGTATAGCCCCCCCACCTTAATTTTCTTGGTTCTATTTCTGATCCCATTTCATAATCAGTTAGATCCATAGGGATTACATTTTAGCTGGGAGAGTTTATGTATGATACATGAGTGTGGAATGGTGCTGAATGCCGTTGCAAAGTCTAGATATGGGGTATGTACTAATTTGCTCTCATCCATTGCTTCATTAACTTTCTGAAACATGTCAAGCAGGTTGCGTGGGCAGGATCTGCCCTAGACAAATCCAAAATACAGCTGGAAAATATTGGAACCTGTTGCCATCAGATCTAACTGTACTTCCCTCCTTCCCACTCGTTAAACAAAGGCTCAAGCAACATTTTAAAACACACTGGTTATGTCCATGTTGTTAGCCGGCCTTAGGCATAGGCCAACTAGGCGGCCGCCTAGGGCGCCGGTCTAGCAGGGGCACTTTTCTAGTATTTATTTGATGTAGTTAGACCAGGATGGGGGCACCAGGTAGTGTGGTGGGGGGCACCATGGAGCCCTTTTGCCTAGGGCACCAGTTGACCTAAAGCCGCTTACCCTGACTAATTGCCTGCTTTCTCTATTGCCTTATTCTCTGTACTGTCTCCCCTTACCAATTAATACTGTTTACCCCTTGGGTAATAGTATCTGTCTTAAATTATTGTTACAAATAGCAGATGAATTAAACTGTGAACATATTGTAAATGACCTCACATATCTTCATGTAAGAGTGTCTTATTCCTTTTAGGTTTTGTGTTTCACAATTAGCATAATTCTCTTTAGCTAAGGCTCTCTGATTATTTTTAACTTAATTTTTTCTTTATATTTGTGTATGTAATTCTTTTTGTATGTTGTATTGTTCAAATAGAATGAATTTGTAGCTGCTGCTCTCTGATTATTTTTATCATATTTTTTTCTCTTATATTTGTGCATTATAATCTTTAAATGTTACTGTGGAGCTTTTCTCCCCGGGCCACTGCTGAAAATGGAAATATATCCAGTTAGACCAGCCTGGTTAACAAATGTAAAATAAAATAAAAATAAATAAAATGGCTTGGGTAGAGAGCTTGTATGATACTGATTTCCTTATTTATTAATTCTATAATGATCCTGGCAGTTAGCATAGATGATGAAAACCCTGATATGTTAATGAGTTTCTTCTTTTGCCAAGGGTACAGTGTTTGAATCTTTCCACATCTGTCTGTCTACTGTGTGACCTTGAGCAAGTCACGTGAAAAGACAGTGATTTGGGCCAATTGGGAGTTTGGACTAGACCCCTTAATAGTCTCCCAGACTGCATGTCTAGAAATTACTTATGAACCCATGAATCTAATCTTAACGTAACCTTACGCATGACACTGGTCAGGCTTCATCATTGCAGTTATCATCATCATCATCAACCTTTATTTTCCACTTCCTACAGGAGGTCAGGAGGTCAGAGTATTATATCAATTGTAATCATCTCTGCCTCAGTTCAGTTCCACTCTCCTACCTCTTCAACAGTCACGCCTGACTGTACCTTGTCTTTTCGCATACAATCTATCCAAGTCTTACTAGATGCATTCATTTCCTTTTGCCTTCTCCCTACCTCTCCCAAATCTTCTTCACCAGACTTTCTGCTTTCCTACACATGCACCAAAAACACCATAATCTCTTTGAAATTCTCTGCAATTGGAGCTACTTGGGTTTCTGCTCTGATGTCCTCATTTCTGTCTCACAGTGTGCATCCTACCATCCATCTCAGGCACTTCATTTCCATCACCTCTAGCTTCCTAAACTGCTCTGCCTTTACTGCCTTTACTACCTAGGTTCCTGTTCCATACATGGTCACAGCACAGTTTTGTACACCTAACATTTCAGCTTCTTTGACATTCTTTTACAGTCTATGCCATTTGGCTGCAGCCTCTCTGATCCTAGCTTTGAGCTTCTCATTCAGACGTCCCTTTTCAACTACTCTCTCAGATACTTGAAGCTGTTAAACTGTTCCACTATTTTCTCTTCTATCTCAATTCTCGGGTTCTTCTAATTTCCCCCATTTGCTGACATTATAACTTTTTTATCTGTATTTTGTTTCATCATGTTTGTCTTCACTTTTTCATTCCATTCATCGATCATTTGCTGGTTCTTGTTCAGAGTCTGCCTGGAATGTCACATCATCTGCCTACAACAACTTTGTTGACCTGTTCCTTCTAATATTTTTGTTAAGGTTGTCCATTCTCATTTTGAACAGCAGTGGGCTCAGTGCTGAACTCTGATACACATCATCTCCCAGTGGGAACCCCTCTGTGAGTCCAAACCCTGTTTGTACTTGTGCCATTGTTACCTTGTCCATAACCTGCACTAGTTCTAATAATGTTTTGGGGACTTTGGATCACTGCAGGACTGTCCAAAGCAGCTTTCTTGGGACCTGGTCATCAACCTTTTCCAAATCAAGGAATGCCCATTTGGATGCTTTCCTCATCTCCAGCTTCTTTTCAACTATCTGTCTTACTGCAAACATTGTGTCTGTTGTACTGCAGCCTGATCTGAATGAGGATTCTGGTCAAGCTTATGGGTCTGTAATCATTCTGGTCCTTTGCCACCCCGGCCTGTTTGAAGGCTGATATTGAGGAGGAGCAGCTGATATTGATATATAGCAATAAGCAGCCTGTTTTTTTTTTTGCTTATTTGTAGTAGTTATTGCTTATTCTATATATTTATAGCAATTTTATTGTATACTGCACACTTGTACTGTATTTCATAGCAATTGGCTCACTTGTGATAAACATTTCTGTAGTGTTTTCTCCCACCCTTCCTCCCTATTGGCATCTTGTCTTTATACCTGCGGGCCTTGCAGTTGCCCTTCCCTGCTGTAAATTTGATCATGGACACTCCACCCAGTCTAGTGTCATTAGCTAATTCTACCTAAAAAAGAGAGACATCTGAGAAGGCCAACCCACTTAGTTTCTTTCCTTCTGTTCCTCCTTTCTCCCTTTCTCACAAAAAAAAGTCTCTATATATCCTTGTGTTCTGACTGTGCTTTTCAAATATAGAGTATATTTTAGTGCATTTATTAAAACTGTATTTGCCTTAATATTGCTACAACTCAAGGTTGTATTGCATCTGAATTGTTTTAGTGTGTTTTACCTGCTTTTCTGTATATATAGACTTTTCTGTACATGTAGACTAGCTACTTATTCTACTGTATTACTGCCTCTTAAATCGTTTTTCAGTTGTGCACTTGCCTTGCTTCATTTAAAAAGTTTTAAATTGCTAATTTTGTAGAGTTTTAATTGTATTTACTGTTTAGAACTCCACACTCAAGTGCGTTAGCCTTTTCTGTGTTTATTTAGTGCATTATTGGATTGTTTAGCCTGTTTTAACCCCCCCCCCAAAAAAAAAATACTATCTTGTTTGCTCGTTTCCCACCTTTCCTAGCTAGTATAGTCCAGATCCCAGGCTTTGCTGGTTTCAGGACTTTATTTTCTGTGTTCAGAGCTATCCAGACCTTGATGTGGTAGAGGGAAGTCCTACTGCTTACCAGTGGGAGTGGTGAGCATTGTACTGCCTATCTAACACTAGAGGAGTGGTTTCCAGCTCTGAAATTGTAATTTTAGCCATTTTGGGCTGATTTTGATCCCTTTCAACTTTCTGGCTTAAAAACGTGCGTGTTTGCACATTTTTTTGCTTCATGCAGCACCGCGGGTTTACTGTTAAACTATTCCAGATACCAGAAAGTCTGTTCTTCAAATTTTTCCTTAGAACTAGCTGGTTTCTCAGTAGTAGCACAAAAATCTGAACCTCTGTGACTAGCACTTGCTCTAGAACCTGCTGGAAAGCACTAGGAAGCCTTAAACTGATACAAGAACTCAATTCTCCTTGTTAATAAGGAGAAATTAACCAAAGGCACTAAACAGCCTATAATTGCAAAGTACCTTGCAAAGGTAAGGGAAAACAGCTCTTGTACTTTACAAAAAAGCACCTAAACAGGCATGTCCAAGGGTCAGCTTCCAGTGATTTCTCCTGTCCACCTGGTGAATTTGGGCATACTGGGGCAATGCAGCAATTGCCTCATGTACACAGACAACCCTTTCCTCCTACCACCCAACACAACAACCTGTGAGAGATGCACTTACATAGCCAAACTGGAAGCAAAGCTTTCTCCAGCCAAGATTGTGCTAGACAGTCAAGAGGAGAAGGTTAACACCTGCACTACACCTCGAGCAACACATAGCTCTTCAAAACCCAGACCATCAACACCCACACATATCAACAATAAACCCACATATGCGGAGGCCCTTAACATTAACCTGCCCAAGCAACAAGAACCTCTGAAGCTGAAACACAAACAAACACCAGTCACAACTGAAGTGACACATAGCTCACAACACCAGTGTGCCACCCAACAACAGCCCCTAAGGCAAGATAACGTACCCAATACTTTAGTCATAGGTGACTCTATAGTCATGCACAGTGATGTCCCACTCACCAGGCTGAACAAGGAGAAAATTACAGTCAGCTGCCTGTCGGGTGCCAGGATCCAACACATAACGCATGCACTCAAGTCACTCCACAACAAGTACAAATACGACTCTGTCATTGCCCATGTTGAAGTGAATGATTTGAGAAGTACCTCCCTGGACTACATGAAAAGAGACATGGAAGAGCTCTCGGATCATGTAGCCCAGGCAGGTATGACCCTAGCCCTGAGTACCATCCTGCCTTCACCTAGAATGATACCACAATATAAGGACAAAATGATTGACTTCAGCAATTGGCTAAGCATCTGGTATCATTCAAAGGGGATCCAGTATCTGTCTGCCTGGGATGACATGATCGACAAACTACGATGCTTTGATGGTCTGCACCTGTCACCCATGGGATTCAGGTTACTGGATAAAGCTCTTGCCACCCCTATAGTGCTTTTTTTTAGGCAAGGTTCCAAGGACAAAACCACCCCCGTAACAGATACAAGCATGCAAAATCTGAAGGTAATGCTACTCAATGCTAGAAGTCTAAACCTCAAAATGCACTCTCTTGAGCCTCTCCTAAAAATGGAGAACATTGATATCTGTGCAGTAACTGAGACCTGGTTCAAGACTCCAGAGAGCACTCCTGCAAGACCAGGCTACAACTCCTGCCACACTTTTCGGCCAGCAAACCAAGACCAAAACCCTAAAGGTGGAGGAGTGTCCATATTCTCCAAGTATATTCACACCTCCAGGCTAGCTGCCCAACATAATGCATCTGAAATTCTCCAGGTGCAATTAACACTAGGTAAGACTGCAATCCAAATAGTAGCTTGCTACAGATCCCCCACCATGCTCCAAGATTCTCACTACACCTTTCTAAACATACTGGAAAATATTAAGATACAACCAAACACCCTAATACTGGGTGATTTCAACTACCCTGCCATTAAATGGGAAAACTACTCGGGTACCAACACCTTTTCCCAACGGTTCTTGGAATTCATAAATTCCAACGCCCTGGATCAACTAGTCCATTGTCCCACCAGGGGCTCCGATATCCTAGACCTGGTCATTACCAACATGGGAGATAGATGTTTCACACCAGTGGTCACCCCCTCATTGGTCAGGTCTGACCATAAGCAAATCACCCTTGACATCCACATCCCACCCCCACCCCCCAGTAAGGAAACCTTTGTAAAAAGCTTCTGCAAAGTCAACTTCATGCTACTCAGTTTAGAAGTGACAAACTTCATGGCACCCATGCAGACGGGAGCTGAAAGTTCGACTGCTGAATCCTACACTAAGGCACTGTACGAGCACATCCATTTGTGCATGAATCATGCCTTCCCAAATAGAACTAAAATGCTCTCCTCCAAAAAAAGGAAGCCCGATCTGGTGGTCCCCTGCCATAAACAAACTATACAACAGAAGAAGGAATCTGTTGCAGAAAAGAGGAAAATCCCAGGATGCAAAAAACTCCCTTACCAGCCTCAGTAAAAAGCTGAGATCCCTCATAAAATCTTCCAAAGCTAGTTACGAAAACAAAATTGCCAAAGATTCCAAAGACAACCACAAGGCATTCTATAGTTACGTCAAGAATCTAAATGGCAATGCTCAGATATGCTCTGAGCTACAACAGAATGGCATTAAATATACTGATCCCAAGGATATTGCCAATATCCTGGCAGATCGATTTAGTGCCAACTTCACACCCCTCTCACCCCCTAAAGGGTCCATCTCAATACCAAAATATTGCCAAATTCCGGTAATCATGGCCACACAGATAGAAACCACACTCTACAAAGCTAAGAATACAGCATCAATGGGACCAGATGACATCCCGGGATGTTTACTATATGAACTACAAAATGAACTGGCACATCACCTAAATGTCATGTTTAATCATAGCCTCACCTCAGGCTTTCTGCCCACTGAGTGACACACCACAACAGTTATCCCACTCCACAAAGGGGGATCCAACTTGGATCTCGGGAACTACCGTCCCATCAGTCTGATGAGCCTGATCTGCAAGGGCATGGAACGCATTATCATGGAACTTATAAACAAAGACATTGGCAACCTTCAAACACTGGACCCCACCCAGTTTGGGGTTTGTGAAGGGCCGATCTTGTCTCCTGAACCTGATTGACATTTTCAAATCAGTCTCCAGAGCTGTGGACGAGGGTAAGTTGGTCCACACAGCCTATCTGGACCTCGCCAAGGCATTCGACACCATCCCCCACTCTGGAATCATAGATAAATTTACTAAGCTGGGCATAAATCCCTACATCATTCGATGGGTTGCCAACTAGCTTACTGACAGAACCCAGACTGTAAAAGCAGCCGACTCCAAATCCAGCTCCAGACAAGTGACAAGTGGTGGAGTACCTAAGGGTCCAGTCCTGGGACCGCTCGTGTTCGGCATCTACTTCTCTGAAGAACAGGCCAACACTAAGGGACTCTGCCTAACAAAGTTCGCAGATGACTACAAACTGGGAGCCATTACTGAATCCCCAAATGATGTGGATATTCTGTAGAAGGGCCTTACAGAAACAGATGCTTGGTGCCAGAGCCATGGGCTCAAGCTTAATGCCAAGAAATGTATAGTTATCCCCTTAGGAAAAAAACGCGTACCCAAGAATTACCACACAGGTGGCAGTACACTAAACACTGAAAGTGTGATGAGAGACTTAGGGACACAGGTGGACAGTGGTCTCACCTTCGATAACCACATCGCCACAACAGTCAGGAAATTGTTCTATGTGGCACACCTCATTACTAAGGGCTTTTCATCCAGACAAAGGGAGGTCATTGTCCCACTGTACTCATCCCTCATTTGACCCATTATAGAGTACAATGCCCCATTTGGTATGTACCTCACAAGACATCTGCAACAACTGGAAAGGCTGCAGAAATGCCTCACTAAAAGAATCAGAGGTCTAAAGCAGATGCCCTATGCTGACCATCTAAAAAAAACTCCAGCTATACTCTGTGGCATATCGTCTACTCAGAGGCGATCTCTGCTTAACATACAAGGCCACTTCTAACCCTGAGCTGTTGGACATGCTCCACTTAAAGAAATCCCAATCCCTTGGAGCCACACACTCCAGCTATCTCAACTTTGTCATAACAATGAAAAAAACATGCTGGAGGGATAGGTTCCTGACCCAGAGACTCCCCATACTCTGGAATAAACTGCCCATACATGTCAAGCATAGTGCCTCACTGGCCCTTTTCAAAAGGAAACTTGACGATTGGATGGGAGATAGGAAATTCACCCCGGGGATCACATCAGTCACCCTGCTAGATGGGTCTAGGGTGTAGCAATAGTCTTATTGTTATCTTGAGAGTTAAATTTATTTTTGTGCAATGAGTTTTCTTTTATTATTGCCAACACTAATCAGGAAGGAACAACCACTCTGACTGGAGAATATATCATAGGTTAGTACTAAGATAACTGCCCTTGCAAGCCATTTTAAGCCTAGCCAAATATCCCTTGTGAGACTCAAACCCTGCACTTTGTGCTTGTAAAGCAAACACCTTAACCATTAGGCCACCCTCCCAATCAAACAAATCAAATCCATTTATTAGAGCTGAGAACTTTTGATGTTCATCGTGTTTCACTGTTGCAGTCATTACACTTGGGTTATCCTGCTGGCAGGTGACCCGCAGTCGGCCCGAGTTCCAAAGTCTTGGTCCGGCGTCGGTTGCTGTCGCCTCTTCCCTGATGTCAGTGCACCAGGGGTATAAAAGTTGCAACCGACGCCATTTTCTTCAGTCTTTCTTGCCACGCGGTGCCCGAAGCAAAAGCAGTTCGCAAGTGCCGGTTGGCCGACTCCTGAGATTTTCAAAATTGAATTTCAGAACTGAAGTCTTCAATAAAGCTAAGTACCCTGTTGGGGAAACTTTTTCTTGCTCCAGACCGATGTCAGTAAAAGTTAATTATTGTATTTCTTGTGGGAAGCAAATACCTCATAAGGACTTTCACTCTTACTGCATTCCTTGCCTAGGCCCTGACCACGACATTACTAGTTGCTGGTTTTATGCTAGATTCAATAAACGCACTATTAAACGTTGGTTTGATTTTGCTTTACATTATTTTGGATGGAGATTTAATTATATAATGCCGTCGGAACAACCGACGACTGGAATGTATAAAAAACGCAAAGACAAAGAAAAAGACAGGCATACGAGGTCCAAAACCGATGACGAAGCCTCTTCTAGGCCAGTCGCCAGTTTGCCGGTTCTCAGTGAGGTGCTTTCTCAGCCCCTGACACCCGCTACCACAGAGCCACAGGCCCTAACCGACAGCTACATGGAGACAACGAGGCCTGTGGAAACTCAAGGTATTGGGCCTATGTAAACTATACCCTCAGATGGGGCCAGAACCGCTGAGCAGGCACTGGCTTCTGAGGGTGTTTTCAGACTTTCAGATTTTACAATTAAGGCTACTACAGCAGCAAAGGCAAAGTCAAAAACACCATTAAAGACAAGGAAACAAGTGCAGCATTCTCCAGAACAGTCATCCATGCCAAAGAAACAGATGCTTAAAATGGCCGAAGACCTTATTACTTTAATCAGAGGTTCCCATCCCCCTCCTGACAAAACACCTAGGCAAGACACTGATTATGATTCCTCTGATCAGGCTTCCATTTCCTCTGCTTCTTCTTCTGATCAGGGCTATTCTCTCCCTCCCTATGAAGACTCTGATGTTGAAGAGTCCATTCCTTCAGCCTCACCGCCTGAGGATTATTCTTTTGGGGAAACCCTGCACACCATGAGGGAGCATTTCCATTGGGAGAACCAGGATTACTCAGAATCCAAGAAAAGGCTCAGAGATTTCCTTTTATTGCCTCAGCACAGGCCCCTGGCTATCCCTCCTGTGCTTGATATTGTAGATGATGTTTTTTTCTGAATCCAGTCTGTCTCCGGATTCTTTATCCCCTGCTCCAGTAAAACTAGACAGATGCTACAGGGTCCCTGACTCTCATAAATTTCTTTATAAAAACCCCGCTGCAGACCCAGAAACAATTTCTCAGGGTCCTAAAGGGGTTAAAGCTTCCACTGCCAAAAATCCTGTCCCCTCAGATAGGGATTCCAGAGCTCTGGACAGATGGGGGAAAAAAGTTTACACTTCTGCTACTTTAGCTGTTAGAGCTTTAAACTGTCAGTTTCACATGCTTAAATATCAACAGTATCTCATGTCATTGAAAATGGTTGCAAATATAGAAAGTCCTGACAGTAAAGAAATGCAGGATTTATTGCATGCAGTTGAACAAGTGAGAAAGCATACTCTGCAATGTGGTTTTGATTCATTAGAGGCTTCTTGTAGAGCCGCAGTTACAGGCTCAGTAATTCGAAGACATGCTTGGTTGAAAGAACAAAGTTTACCTGACCATGTTAAAGTAAAATTATTGGATGCTCCACTACAGCATGATACTTTGTTTGCTGTTAAGGCAGAAGAGGTGTTAAAGAAAATGGAGGATAAAGCAAAGTCAATGCAAACGGTGAAAGATTTCTTACAGGTTCAACCACCTAGATTTAGTAGAAACTGGCCTTCAAAAAATTGGTCCTTTCCACTGTCAGACAGGCCACAAAGAGGCAGATACAGACACCCAAGAGGCAGATCTCAGCCCCAAGGCTCCTACAGACCTAAACAATGGCGTGCTTCAGCCCCCAAAGGAGGAGAAGACAAATCACAACCTTATAGGAAACAGTCACAGTGACTTCCCTCTGCAAATGCCAAGCTCTTACCAGTTGACAGCACCCCTAGGGGGAAAGCTAGCACTTTTCTCAAAAAATTGGCACATGATCACCCAAGACCAATGGGTGCTGAATATAGTTTCTCAGGGGTACAGGTTCCACTTCCACATGCTTCCAAAACCAAAAGGTATGCCAAACCTGCCACAAAACCAATGGGCAGAGGCACAAAAACAGATTGCTGCTGTTATGGATATGGGAGCTATTCAGAAAGTTCCACAAGAAGAACAGGGACAAGGATTTTACTCAAGACTTTTCTTAGTACCCAGAAAAGACAAAGCCTGGAGACCAATACTGGACCTGTCAATCCTGAATACTTTCCTGGATGTTCCAAAATTCAAAATGTTAACACTTCAACAACTTCTGCCCATGCTGAGCAAGGAAGCTTGGCTAGCTACTTTGGATCTCAAGGAGGCATACCTGCACGTCCCAATCAGACAATCGTGCAGAAGATACCTCAAATTTATAGCAGGGTCAAGGCATTACCAATTCTCTGCACTGCCCTTTGGCTTATCTACCGCGCCCAGGGTCTTCACAAAATGCCTGGCACCAGTAATTGCATTTTGCAGACAAAAAGGAATTCAAATATATCCCTACTTGGACGACTGCCTTATTCAAGCAGAGAGCAAGGACATTCTTCTAAAGCACCTGGCATTTGTAAAAAGATTGCTAATTTGCCTAGGGTACACAGTAAACGAAAAGAAATCAAAACTAGTGCCCTCTCAAGAGATAATATTCCTGGGTGCAAGCTTAAATACAACTGCCCAGATGGCTTATCTCACGCCAGACAAAAAAAGGCAACTGACTCATTACTTTCAAATGACCCAGCTCCCTGCAAGAAAAATTCTGCAGGCCCTGGGTTTCATGGCATCCTGCATTCTACTAATTCCATATGCAAAACTGCATATGAGGAAACTGCAATGGTATCGAAAAAGTGTTTGGACTCAGCATTGTCACAGCCTAGAGACAATCATAACCTTGATTCCCTGCCTACAACAGGAGTTTCGATGGTGGTCCCAGGCCTGTCACCACAACAAGGGACAGCCTTTCCCTTACCTACAGCCAGGCAGACAATAACAACGGATGCATCGGATTATGCCTGGGGAGAACATATGGCAGGAAATGTATTCAGGGCACGTGGCCCAAGGAGCAAATGCATCTTCACATCAATCAAAAGGAGATGCTTGCTGTACAGAATGCCCTGACAGCCTTCAAGGATCTAATACATCCAGGACAACTTCTAATAAAGATGGACAATACCACAGTTATGTGGTACATAAACAAGCCAGGGGGCACACATTCCTACTCCCTATGCAGACAAGCCATGACTTTGTGGAACACAGCATTGACCTACCAGGTACATCTGCAAGCACAATTCCTGCCAGGAACAAAAAATACACTGGCAGATGAACTAAGCAGAAATCTCATGGATCCTCATGAATGGAAGCTAAATCCACAAGTGTTCAACATGATAACAAGGAAATGGGGACACCCAGACAGATCTTTTTGCCTCCCCTCACAATTGCCAAATACAGAATGTTTGCACAAGGACTTATCACTCTCAAGCATGGAAAGTGGATGCTCTATCATTCAGCTGGAAAAACCTAACAGTCTATGCCTTCCCTCCGATGCCTCTTCTCACCAAGGTGCTTCTAAAAGTCAGACAAGAGAGGCCAAAAATGATACTGATTGCACAAGATTGGCCATGCCAGCACTGGTACCCAATCCTAAAAACTTTGTCCCAAGGCCCACCTTGGCCTCTACCTCAAATCCCTCATCTTCTGACACAGCAAAACAATCAGATTCTGCACAGTCAACTCAGAACCTTAACCCTGGCAGCATGGCAGATAATGTAGCCACTCAGACTGCCTCCCTCTCTAAAGCTGTTATGGATGTAATTTTGGAAACCAGGAGGCCCAGCACTAGGAAATCTTATGCAGAAAAATGGAAGAGATTCTGTGCTTGGAACCAGGCACAAGGGCTCGACCCACTGGTCTCTAATATAACTCAGATTTTGCAATACCTGACTGAGATGTTGGACAAAGGCCTATCTTTTTCATCTATTAAAATCCATGCCTCTGCCATTTCAGCTTATTACAATACAGATCCTCCTATTTTTTCACATCCTCTACTACGACAGTACCTCAGAGGGGCAAAGAATATAAGACCCCCTAGAAGAGCACCAGTACCTACTTGGGACCTCAATTTTGTTTTAGAAAAACTAACATTACCTCCTTTTG
>NC_056726.1:1199526313-1199566313 GCF_019279795.1 Protopterus annectens
CGGAGGCTCTAAATAAAATCTGCAAAAGCAACAGAGACCTCCAAAGCAGACATCCAATCAACCTCCACCCTCAAAGACAAACCATGAAACACATACTTCACAAAACCAGTGTGCCATGCAATCACAGCCCTTAAGGCAAAATAACATACCCAACATACTAGTAATAGGTGACTCTATAGACAGGCACACTGACATCCCACTCACTATGCTGAATAAGGAGAAGGCTACTGTTAGCTGCCTGTCAGGTGGCAGGATCTGCCACATAACACAAGCACTCAGGTCACTCCAGAACAAGTACAAATACGACTCTGTCATTGTCCATGTTGGTGTGAATGACCTGAGCAGTACCTCCCGGAACTACATGAAAAGAGACATGGAAGAGCTCTCTGATCATGTAGCCTAAGCCGGTATGACCCTGACCCTGAGTAGCATCCTGCCCTCACCAAGAATGATACCATGGTATAAAGAAAAAAATATCAATTTCAACAATTGGCTAAGTTTCTGGTGTCATTCAAAGGGGATCCAGTGACTGTCCGCCTGGGATGACATGCTCGACAAGCTACGCTGCTTCGCTAGAGACGGCTTACACCTATCACCCTTAGGCTTTGGAATACTGGCCAAGGCTCTTGCCACACCCATAGTGCCTTTTTTAGGCAAGGCTCAAAAGGCAATTCCGCCACCGTAAATAGCACAAGTAGCAAAAAAATTGAAAGTAATGCTACTCAATGCCAGAAGTCTAAACCTCAAAATGCACGCACTCGAGGCACTCCTCAGTATGGAGAAAATCGATATATGTGCAGCAACAGAAACCTGGTTTAAGGCTCCCGAGAGCACCCCAGCACTACCAGGCTACAACTCATACCATACATTTCAGCCACAGAACCAGGACCAAAATACAAAATGCGGGGGCATATCCATATTCATCAAGGATACCCACACCTCCAGGTTAGTGGCACAGCACGATGCTTCAGAGATCATCCACATGCAACTAACAAGGGGCAAAACTACAATTCAAATTGTAGCTTAGCTACAGATCACCCACCATGTACCAGGACCCCCATTCTGCATTTCTGGAAACACATAAAGGTCCTACCAAACACTCTAATATTGGGTGATTTCATTTACCCAAACATTAACTGGGAGAACTACTCAACCACTAACTCCCTTGCACAACAATTCCTAGAATTTATAAACTCAGATGCCCTGGATCATCTGGTCAACACTCCCACCAGAGGTGTCAACATATTGGACCTGGTCATCACCAACATGGGCGACTGGTGTTCCACACCAGAGGTCAACCCCTCGCTGGTTAGATCTGACCATAAACAAATCACTTTGGATATCCACATTCCGCCCTCACCCCCGGACAAGTAAACCCCTGTGAAAAACTTTTCAAAAGCAAACTTCACATTACTTAAGACCGAGATGGAAAGTTTCAAAACCCCCATGCTAAAGGATAATGCTGTCCAAGCTGCAAAATTTTTTACTAATGCATTCTATGAACACCTACAAGAATGCATGGATCATGCTATCCCAAGCAAAACCAAGACTCACTCCTCCAAGAAAAGAAAACCAGTCTAGTGGACCCCTGCCATAAACAAACTATACAATAGAAGGAGAAAACTAGTACAGAAAAGAGTAAAATCCCAAGAAGGGAAGACATCTCTGATCAGTATCAGCAAGAAACTAACATCCCTCATAAAATCATCCAAGGCGAGCTTCGAAAGGAAAATTGCCAAGGACTCCAAAGATAAACACAAGGCATTCTTTAGCTATGTCAAGAATCTAAGTGGCAATGCTCATATCTGCTCAGAGTTAGTGCAGAATTACACAAAATACACTGAACCAACCGATATCGTTGACATCCTGGTAGACAGGTTCAGTGCAAACTTCACCCCCCCCTCTCATCCCCAAAAGGGCCCATAACCATACCAGAAGAATGTAGAGCCCCTGAAATCACAGACACTCAGGTTAAAACAGCCCTCTCCAAAGCCAAAAACACAGCATCAATGGGACCGGACGGTTTCCCTGGCTGCATCCTACACAAGCTCAAAGACAAACTAACCCCTCACCTAAACACACTGTTCAAACTCAGCCTCTCCAGAGGCTACATACCCATAGAGTGGCACACAGCAACGGTTATTCCACTCCACAAAGGTGGAGCCACAACAGACCCCGGGAACTATCGCCCTATACACCTGACTAGCTTGGTCTGCAAGGCTATGGAGCGCATCATCATGGAACTCATTAACAGACATTGGGAACCTCCAAACACTGGACCTTATCCAGTTTGGCTTTGTTAAGGGCAGATCATGCCTTCTAAACCAGGTGGACTTCTTTGAGACAATTACGAAGGCTATGGACGAGGGAAAAGTGGTACACACAGCCTACCTAGACCTCGCAAAGGCCTTTGACACCATTCCCCAGTCTGGTATTATAGACAAGCTCATCAGCCTGAACATAAACCCCTACTTCACAAGATGGGTTGCCAACTGGCTCACAGACAGAACCCACATGGTGAGAGTTGTGGGAGCTAGGTCCAACTCTAAACTGGTTACAAGTGGCATTCTCCAGGGCTCAGTCCTAGGTCCCCTCCTGTTTGGCATATACTTCTCAGAGGTACAGGCAAGCACAGGAGGACTATGGCTTACCAAGTTCACAGACAACTGCAAACTAGGGGCTATAATTGACTCTCCTACTGACACAGACATCCTCCAAAAAGGTCTCACTGAGACGGATACCTGGTGTCAAAATCATGGCCTCAAGCTAAATGCCAAAAAGTGCATAGTCATCCCCTTTGGAAAAAACAAAGTACCCACAAACTACCACATAGGTGGTAGTCTCCTCAATACGGAAGGCATAATAAAGGATGTGGGGATCTAAGTAGACAGTAATCTCTCCTTTTATAATCTCATTGCCAAAGTGGTTAGAAAATCCTTCTATGTGGCCCACCTAATCACAAAAGGGTTCGCATCCAGATCAAAAGAGGTCATTGTGTCCCTCTACTCATCACTCATTAGACCCATCATAGAGTACAACACCCCATTTGGGATGTAACTTACAAGACACCTGCAATAGCTGGAATGACCACAGAAGTGCCTCACCAAAAGGATCACTGGCCTCAAACAGATGCCCTAAGCAGTACGACTGAAGAAACTCCAGCTGTACTCGGTTGCATACCGCCTACTCAGAGGTGATCTCTGCCTGACATACAAGGCCATGTCCAACCCAGAATTGATGGACATACTCCCCCTAAAGAAAACCATATCCCCTCGAGCCACATGCTCTAGGGATCTAAACCTCACCACAACAATAAATAGGACGTGCTGGAGGGATAGATTCCTGCCCCAGAGACTCCCCATCCTTTGGAACAAGATTCCAATCTACTTAAGGCAGAACTCCTCATTAACACTCTTCAACAGAAACCTTGATGAGTGAAAGGGAAACAGAAAGTTTACCCCGGGGATCACTTCAGTGGCTGTGCTGGACAGAGGCACAGGGAACTAATCTAAGGGGGTGGCGAAAGCCAACACATTCTGGCTAGGCTTATAAATGCCTTCGGGCAGATAGCCTAGTACCTACCTATATGCTTATGAACCTATGAACCTAGCATCATCATTATCATCATCATCATCATCATCATCATCATCATCATCATCATCACCATCATCATCATCATCAACATCATCATCATCCCCTCTTTGCTTGTTTTACATTGGATTGAGGTGTGGCTTCACTTGTTATCACTTTTTGACCTTCACAGGTCTTGTCTCATGCAGTTCATTCATCTCTTCACTGGAAATCTTCATCTCCATTTGCCTTCTTCCCGTCTGTCCTAAATCTGCTTTATCAAATCATCTTCTGCTTTCCAACATATGTTACTGTATCACCATAATCTAGTCACATTAATCTTGTCTGTAGGTTGGGCTACTTCATCACTGATGTCTTTATTTTTTGGCAAACGTTCAGCGCAGGCAGCAGTAAGACAACTAAAGCTGAAGCTCCATATATTACAAAAAAACAGACTGATAATTACCCACTGTCTAGCCTTCTAGATATTATAATGTAACCTTCATGACTTCATGAGTTTAACTCCTGGGAACACTTGAACCTTGCAACATCTCAAAGCATTAGCTATGCATTTAACCTCAGGTGGTGCAAGCATTATTCTTTATTTATGTCCATCCATCCACAATCCCTTTTTCCTATTTTGTACATTGGGTCTTGATGTCACAGTATGAATTCTGACTTACAAGTGCAATCAATCAATCAGTAATAAATAAATTGTTTCTACCGTGTGGGGCAGGCAAGTTTGGATGACAGGTTTACAGGTGATAAAGTTGTTGTTCTGACAGATGCTCAGGTACTGAGTTACTCATCATTTTTGGAGCAATATATCATGAGTTTCAAAGAAGCTTCTTTTTCAGACTTTTGCAGTTCATGTCTAGGCCACAGGAATTTTTTGCCTGCTTGAAAGGCACACTGACTCACACTTGATCCATGGTGTATGTGTTGCAGAACAAGTATTAGGTATTACATGACTGAAATCACAATACCATGTGGTGGATTACTGCATGAGGGCTGTAGTGGTGCAGCGGTTAGCGTTGCTGCCTAACAGCAAAAGGTTCCCTGGTTTGATTCTCAGCTGGAGTGCCTTCTGTACAGAGTCTGTATGTCCTGCCTGCAGTCGACTAAGTTTAAAGACATGCAGGTAGGTGCATGTCTGTATGTGTGTGCCTTCTGTGAAGGCAGGTTACTGGGCTGGCAACTCAACACTGTAAAAACACCACTGGCAATCAATCTGCAGACCAGTGATCTGCTGTGGTGACCTCTAACTGGGAAAAGCTGAAAGACATTGCTTTTTACAGTTGGTTACATAAAATTCATCCCAAGACTGTATTAAATATGTCATTCTAAATTTAACAGTGCATTCTGGGAACATCAGTTGAGCTACTGTTTTGAAATGATCAGAAAATTCAATAGAAACATGTCAAATGTCAGTCCTAATGGTGTGTTATTACTAATGTTATTATTATTATTATTATTATTATTATTATTATTATTATTATTAGAGTAAATATTTGAGCTTAAACATTGCGAACTGTCCATAGACTTATTACATTGTGCTGAAATATATTGAAGTTCATTGCAACATGCTTTGTCACCTTCTCACACTCACCTTGCAGACCATTAGGAAATGCAACTGGCAATTTGCAGAATGCCTGTGGTTTCAGAAGACATTTCACAGACATTTCATAAGTTTGTGGTACGTGTGCTTTAGTACATGAAAAAGGAGCTTTAAATGTGAATACATTCCATGTTTATCATGGGCACAGAATGAGTTAATAATTTAAAAACTGTTGTTACAATTGCACACTATGGCTTCAGCTGCTGGTTCATATTATTCAGGGAATTTGCACAAGGTGTCACTCATTATATTTGGTGCCATTGTCTGCCATCTGTACAGGGTAAGAATTTCTGGTACTTTTATGTTAATCCACTACCACGTCTTCGAGCTGCTGGCACTGCTGTGTGTTGCCGGTATGTAGTCATTGATACAGGACTGACAATATGTACTGTTAGAAGACTTACACAAAGCAGGAATTGGCATGTTTTCCCCATGTCATGTTATGTTTCATGTATGTCATGTTATGTGAAAAAATATTTTGATCTTTACGTGCTTACTTGCTTGGTGATGGATTTGCAGTGTTCTTAAGACACTCAGTCTTGCTGGCTGGAATCAAAGTCTGGTTATAATTGCATTCACAGTCTGTTGCATACAGAAACTTGCAGAATATACACTGATGAGAGAATATACTTTGCAGCACTTGTCTTTAAGAGCAGTAACCAATAACTTTTATAATAAATAAAACTGGACAAACGTTGCAGCTTAAAAGTACTGTTCCAACTTTACTTCTCATATAGTACAGATGATGTGAGAGATATAACATTTACCTTGGGACTTGTGTCCCTACCAAACCTCTAAACAACTGGATTTATACAGCTCTTTATATACAGTTTTTAGTCATGCATAAACATATTTTGGAGAATTGCTTATCCTGTAGAAACAATACTAAACTTCCTTGTTTAACAATGTCTTGTAAGAGACCAGCTTTTCTGACAGTGTGAATATCCTGTAACAGTGTCCTGATGTCCATGTAGAAAAACATATTTTTGAGGAAACACATTGTCTGTATTCTATTTGAATCTGTGTATAGAAACATATGTTCTTATGTCAATGCTGATAAGCATATCCTGTTTTTTATGCAGAAAAACATATTTTTTGAGAAAACACATTGTCAGAGATCAGCTTTTCTGGCAGTGTGAACATCCTGTATTTTATTTGGATCTTTGTATAAAAAACATCTGTTATCCTGTTTTTCCATGCAGAATAACATGTCATTGTTCTTTAAAAGCAGATTTTGCATTTTTGTTCTTGCATACATCCTGTTTTGAGTCTGTAAGGGAAAAATGTCCATTCTTTAAAAGCAGATTTTGTATTTTTGCTCTTGCAGACATCCTGTTTTGAGTCTGTAAGGGAAAAATGTCCATTCAGCAGATTCCTTTTCCAAGCCATGGTCATTTAGTATGACTGCTGATCACATATTACTTAAACTTTGTTTCTGCATTTAAGCAAGCCTTTTCTTTCAGCATATTTACAACATAATTAATTTCTGATTTATATTCATAAAATCTAACATTATGTTTGACGACATTAAATCCCTACCACGTCTTCATGCTGCTGGTGCTGCTGTGTGTTGCAGATATTTAGTGATTGATACAGGACTGACATTTTGTAGTGTCAAATTAAGTACACGAGCAAGGAATTGTCATGTCTCTTCTGCATGTAACACTTTCAATAAATGTGAGACTGAAACAGCAATCACATAGAATATATAAAGAAAATGTCCAGCAAGTGATAGGGCTGTCTGTCAGCATGCTTTTTAAGGGATCAAGAAAACATCCAGCAAGTGGTAGGGCTGTCAGCGTGCTTCTCAGGTATTTCTGCTATCACAACATGATAACGTACACCTAACATCAGTACTGACACTGGTTACACAGTTTCACACATGTAGTTGGCACACAGACACTTTAATTCTGGCAAGACAAACGACATGCCAGCAAAATACTGCAGCGCGGACTGGTAGGGGTATAACGGAAAGTACCAAATTTCTGAATGCAGAATTTGCAGAAATCAGTAAAGTTAGCAATGAAATACACATTTGGTTCCCAATTGCCCTCATGCTGTTTTGTCTAAAAAAGATACTTTTGATCACCTTTACATCCACATGTGATTTGGCTTAATCTATTTCTGCATATAGCAGTGTCAGTGGTTCAACATACTCATGTTTAATAACCAAAGACTAAAAGGCTGTAGGTTCTACTCACATATCAGGAAATAGAATTAATTTTCCACAGACAATGATGATGCATCATAAATAGGGGTACTGTATTCCTGAATCTGCCATCCTTTGGATGAGATGTGAAAATGAAGCCCAATCTGCCTGTGTTGAGGTGGATGTAGTACAAATGCAATACTTCAAGACATTTTGTATATAGAGTAATGGATTTAAAAAAAAAATGTAAGCTCCCCCCCAACACACACACACACAGCCCTTAAAGTCACAGGATTATGTAAAAGCTTTATAGTGCATGATATCTTTAACTAGAATCTTTATTGGCATTATCCAAAAGAAGTTCTACAACTTCAGATGAGATAAGATCTTAGTCATCCTTCTGTGAATAGCCATTCAAGTAGAAGGATCATATAATTTCTGGCTTTGTTTCAAATAAAAATCATGGAGAACTTTAACATATTAAGCTTTCCTAGCATAAATTGTTCCACAATCAGATCTCCCATTTCCACATTTTTTCGAAAACTTCTTCAAAACTCCATGCCAAAAAAGCAACCCTACCTATTTGGACACCTTCTATCCATCAAAAAAACAAAGCATACCTCCAATACAAGAAAAGTCTCAAAGAATTACCAGCATCCCTTAGTACTTAAAAAAACATCCACAAAGAAATTAAAAAGACTAGTAGGTGAAATTTACTCAGATTTACATCTTATCATACAAGGTGCCCACTCTTAATGGGGTTCAGATGAAAGCCCCACAAAATGGTAAAAGAAATTTCCTTTCCAAAACTGTCAAGCAATTAAAACAAAACAAAAACAAACAAACAGACAAAAACACATGCACCATAAATAGTCAAATTCAATAAAACAATAAAATTATCTTATCCAAAAGACCTTCCTGTTCTGCGAGTTCTGGTTTTCCTGTCGAGCAGTGTTAAAGTAACTGAATTGTTAGCTGTTTAAAATATTCTTTAGAGTCTGCTTGCTGATTTTCTGTTGTCTTAAACATTTTAGTGTGTCACTGCTATTTTTCTGCTGTGTTAAACATTCTCTAGTATTTCCCACCGAAACTAAGGTAATTAGTAGCTGTACCACAGTCCAGAAACAGGTTTGCTGCATCTGGATCTGTTTGTAGCAGCTGTTAGTTCTCATCATGTTTTCCAGGCCATCTTTGATTGGAAGGAGCTCTTCTGCACTATAGTGAGAGGAGTGTGCTGATTGGAGCCTGTCTGGTGAAGGGTGGTTGGTGTAGAGGCTTGCAGTAAGAATCCTCATTGGTCCTTTTGAACCTTTTTAAAGATTTTTTTTAAGTTTTTAGCTTCTGGTATTTATCCCCTGTATTTGAGCAGGTTTCTGCTTGTCTGTGTTGTGCAGCATCGTGCACTGCTGCACAATTGTGCACCATAGCCGGACAGATAAACTCAACAATTTTCCCTTAGATACAGCTGTAGCACATTAGTGTAGCCCTCATTGTTAGTACTTTTCCAGTTAAAGAAATACTGCTAATGAGCTGTAAACTATTAAACCACCAGCAAAAAAAAAAAAAAAAAAAAACAGAAATATCCATCCACTGAGGTCTTTCTTTAATCCTGAAAATACCCTCTTTGTGATAACAGTCTTAGCATTGTGGATAGTTGGACTACCCTTGTTTCTCCTGTCAACCTTGTTGACTTGGGTATCTTGAGGTAGTGTAGCGATAGCCTCATATACACTAACTACCTTATAGTAATAACTCACTCTAGTACAGAGTGTGAGAAATGTATCTACACCAAGAATCTTGAATCCATGCTCTCTCGTACTCAAAACAGTAACACTGACGAGGTTGTCAACTCACCCACCACCACTCATGCACATAGTACCACTACTCATACACAAACTACACATCAAACACAAAAATCAGCATATGCAGAGTTTTCTCAAAAAAATTACTGAAACACTAGAGACTTTCAAAACACAAGACTGCTACAACTAACACAGCTCTCACAGCACCCATGACACATAGTAATAGCAGTGTCTCACCTACCAAGCCTGTAAAGTGTAACACTCAAAAAACACATTTTCTTGTCATTAGAGACTCAATAGTGAGACACATGGATGTCCCAGTTGGACAAGTTGAAAGTTGGACAAGGAGAAAGTCATGGTCAGCTGCATGTTCCGTGCCACGATTTGTCAGATTAGCCATGCACTCAGGTCTCTCAGCAGCAAGTACCATTATGACTGTCATAAATCATGTTGGAACTAACAACCTGAGATGTACCTCACTGGACTATATGAAGAGACACACGATTGAGCTCTCTGAGTATGTGTCCAAGGCAGATATGTCCCTAGCCTTCAGCAGCATACTACCCTCACCTAGAATGATTCCACAGTATAAACAAAGAAATGATTGATTTCAATAATTGGCTTAGTTTTTGGTATCATTCAATGGAGATCCAGTTCCTGTCAGCCTGGGAAGCCATGGTCGACAATCCTCACTGCTTTGCAAGAGATAATTTGCACCTGGCACCTCTAGGCTTTCAGCTGCTGGCAAAGCCCCTTGCCTCGCTCATAGTGCCTTTTTTAGGCAAGGTCTCAAAAACAAACTTACCAATGTGAAATTTGCCAATCATAACAAAATAAGGGTCATGCTGCTAAATGCTAGGAGCTTAAACCAAAAACTGCACACCCTGGAAGCACTTCTATCACTGAAAGATGTAGATGTCTATGTAATCACAGAAACCTGATTCAAGGCCTCAGAGAGTACCCTGGCCTTGCAAGGCTACAATGCCTTCATCACCTTCAGACAGAAAAATGAATGTGTGAGAACCAAAGGAGACAATGTTTCCATCTATATTAGAAATACATCCCTCTCACATCTAGTTAGACTGGACAACTCCATGGAGTTACTCCAAGTTCAGGTTACAGTGTGGAAGACTCCCATTCAAGTCATAGCCAGTTATAGACCCCACCCCCCCTCCATGGGTCATGATGCACACAAAGCCTACTTGACCAAACTGAAGACAATCCAAGTATTACTGAACTTTCTGGTTATGGAGATTTCAAATACCCCACCATCAACTGGGTAAACTATGCTAGCCCTAAAGCCCTAACTCACTTATGCAAAGGTTCCTTGACTTCACTAACTCAAATGCCCTGGACCAAATTGTTCATACCTCAACAAGAGGAAAATACATACTACATCTGGTCCTCACTAACATGTCTACCAGATGCACTGCCACAACTGTCAGACCCTCATTAGTTAAATCTGACTACAAATCAGTCACCTTTGAGCTGGCACTGACTCCAGAACTCACAAAAGGTAAAATCAGACTAAAAAACTTCACTAGGGCAAACTATACCCTCCTAGGTGAAGGTATAAGTACATTCCAAGCCCCCCGGCTAGAAGTGATAACTACACCGAAGCTTACACTAAAGGCCTGTACAATCACTTGCCAAGTATAGGCTCGGCTCTACCAGAAAGAATCAAAGCTAGAGCCCCAAGTAAAACAAGCCACCATGGTGGACATCCAGCATCAACAAACTTTACAATAAAAATAAAAAGTTGCTCTCCAGGAATGCAAAAGTGTGGCCCCAACAATCGAAAAGCACCCTCCTCAGCCTCAACAGATGATTAAGACAACTTGTCAAATCCTCTAAGGGCTTCTTTGAGAAAAACGTAGCAAGCACAGGCAAGGATAACCATAAGGCCTTTTACAGCTGTGTACGTAGCCTAAAGGGTAGGACGGAAGCATGTGTAGAACTAGTGGCCAACCATATCACACACACATTGACCCCACAGAGATAGCAAACCTGCTAGTAGATAGGTTTGGTGAAAATTTCACTCCCTTATCCCCTCCAAACAGGTATGGGACTTTTTGACCCCAGACATTTTGAACCCAGATGTTTTGACCCCTGCATTAACCCTTTCCATATCTAGATCTGTAACACTTGGAATACAATTTGATACTACTGTTATGCCCTAATTAACAAGGCTTTATAATAGTTAATAACACTCAGCAAGAATAGTGAAAACATATGACAATCATACACAATTGCACAGAAAATAACCCATCATTAAACAGAATAAAATAGTATTCACATTACTGGTCTGTAACCTGGTACAGTAATAGAAAACTCACATTAGTAAAGTAAAAACTGGAACACTGTCAGTTGAATAAAATCAGCTTTAATAACAATTAAATGCATAAAACTGAATAAAACTTTAGATACGCTGAGTAAATCTTCAAATACTGTAGTTAAATATGGTAAATTCCTATGTAAAATTCATGATTGATTTCACTGTTATGTTAAAAATTGTTAATTAAATTAATTATATTTAGATATTAAGTAATATGTTAAATAAAGTAACATTCATATATTAAAATTTAAATTTGTTTGTGTCTTTTGGCTTTTCCCGGTTAGGGGTCGCCACAGCAGAACTCCGGTCCGCTAATGATTGGCAGTTGATTTTTACGTACCGGCTTGCCAGGCCTGACGTACAACCTTCAACAAAGGTACGCCCATTCATGCATGTCTCCACGCAGAAGACGCTCTATCTGAGAATCGAACTGGACAGCGTCTTACTGTGAGGCGACAATGCTACCGCAGCACCACCACCGCGGGTATATATTAAAATTTAAATAATATATTAAATTCCTATCTAAAATTCCTAATAAAAATATTAAGTATTAAAAAACTTTTATTCAATTTAATTGGGGTCAAATAGTCCGGGGTCAAAACAGCTGGGGTGAAACTGTCCAATATATATTTTCATAGACAATAAAATATCAGTTTTAATATGAAAGTGTATCCAATTGCATTGGGGTCAAACTGTCCAGGATCAAAGTGTCTGGGGTCAAATCGTCCTGGGTCAGACTGTCCTGCTTCCCTCCAAACTTATCATAAACTTTCCCCCAACCCCCCACCCCACCCTACATATCTAAAAAGCAGGTCCTCAAAGCCTTGTCCAAGGCAAAAAACACAGCCTCTATAGGACCAGATGGCATCCCAGGTTGTCTTCTAAACAGGCTAAAACATGAACTAGCATCACCATTAAGTACCCTTTGCAATCCTAGCCTAACCACAGGATTTGTTCCTGAGGAATGGAGAACAGCAACAATTATTCCCCTCCACACAGGTGGCCTAGCAACAGACTCAGGGAATTACAGACACATAATCCTGACCAGCCTCATCTGTAAAACCAAGGAACGTATCATTATGGACGTCAGAAATAAAGACATAGGTGATGTCATACCCTGGACAGTCGAAAATGTTACAAGGGCCATTGAGGAGGGCAAATCTATTCCCACAGTATACATCAATTTGGCAAAGACTTTTGACATAATCCCACGCTTAATACAAAAAGTATGTTTGCACAGAAGCAATTGCACAGCTCAAAAGAACATGATACAAGAACAAAAGGAGAGCCAGCAAAACAAAACCCAATAAGATACAATTTATTAATAATACATAGGACAGCAAAGAAGTACACAGACCGGTTTCAGCTGGTACTATCTACTCAGCCTTCTTCAGTGTGAAATGAGCATGCTCCAAGCTATCTTTTAAATAGGCTGCAAACAAATCTGATTGGTTTAATCTAAAACTTGTCATTCAACCCGGGTGGAAAAAGACCACCCAACTTAACAATCCATTTTTTCTCCTTTGAGTTTAATAATGCATGCCAACCCGTTTTATTGGATTTTCTACCCCGTATGATATCAATAATGGTAAACATAAAAGAAGCTGAAGGATGTGATACCTGGTGTTTAAATAGGGCATTATTGATTCTGCCTTTTTTAATATTACTGATGTGTTCCGAAATAATAGAATAGATTAAACCAATCAGATTTGCTTGCAGTCTATTTAAAAGATAGCTTGGAGCATGCTCATTTCACACTGAAGAAGGCTGAGTAGATAGTACCAGCCGAAACCGGTCTGTGTACTTCTTTGCTGTCCTATGCATTATTAATAAATTGTATCTTATTGGGTTTTGTTTTGCTGGCTCTCCTTTTTGTTCTTGTATCATGTTCTTTTGAGCCGTGCAATTGCTTCTGTGCAAACATACTTTTTGTATTGTGCCTTTTGATATGTGTTTGCTGGAAGCCTAACCCTATTTAAGTTTGGTTATTACCAAGCTTATTTAACTATTTTTGGATTTATTAGGACTGCCTATGGTTTTTCACAGTCCATTTTTTTGATTCAATAATTCTGAATATTTATTCCAACCCCGATATATTTAATATTCAAGTATCACAATTATATTGTGTATATTACTTTTTTATTTCCCGTTGATTCAGTGAGCCATATTGGATTTCGTGGTATTGGATATATATCTTTGACACTTATTTTGCCTTTTTAACGTATTTCTATTATAATATCTGGCTCTCAGTTGGTCTGGTCATCCCATTTCGTGGTGGAGTGGCTTTGCGTACATTCTGGGTCTCAACAGGAAGTCCCGCCTACATATCGACATCAGGTCTCCAGCTGGGTAGTCGTTTTTGGCGTGAACAGGTTGCAGTATTCACTTCACTCTCGGAGCTGTTCTTTTTGTTTTTTTCCAACCATTTTTTGGTCAACGTTTTGTTGTCTCAACTCCTATTTTTGGATTATAGCTGAACATTTACTTGACGGATTTATTTTTGCAGTAATCGAAGGTTGTGGATCAGAACATTTCTTCAGGTTGCTTTGGGTGTATCTGGAATGTCTTATAGTGAGTTTTCGGCCTTTTTGAACATTTACATTTCTTATTAGACTTGTGATACATGTGGTATCTACATCGTGGGGGACTTATTATCCAGTGAAAATCTAACTTTGATAATTGCATAAGGGCTTCTACTTTTGGAGGGTGTTTATTCATCGGACAGTGTTTCGTGTTGATGCTTTTGTGAACTGTGTACAGCCAGCGCTCCACGATGCCATCGCCATTTTGTTTTCAAGTGGATCACAAGCTTATTTGACATTTTTTTTTTTTTTTCAGATAAGACTATATCAACAGCACCTACTAGTATCTCGGATTATATTCTTTATACCAAAGTTATGGACTATTTGAGATATCACTGTCTAATTTTGCTTTTTTTCCATTGTCAACTGGTAATACAGCTTTTTGCATTTAATTTAACCGTACAGGTTTCCTTTGTGAGAGATTGCAGAAGCTTTATATCAGTTAGTGTATTTTACATCTTACTAACTCATGTAGGGAATCCATTTGCATTTAGCGGGTCAACTATTTTGGGATTTACAATTAATAGCAGGTTGACTCTGGTGACTGTGTATGTGATTCTACTTCCAAGGATGCTTATCATCCAGTGAAAATCTAACTTTGGTAATTATATAAGGGCTTCTACTTTTGCAGGGTGTTTTTTCATCGGACAGTGTTTCGTGTTGATGCCTTTGTGAACTGTGTACAGCCAGCGCTCCACGATGCCATCGCCATTTTGTTTTCAAGTGGCTCACAAGCTTATTTGACATTTTTTTCAGATAAGACTATATAAGGGTGCTTGTTTATCGAACAGTGTTTGGTGCTCATGATTTTGTGTAATGTTTTACAGCCAATGCTCCACGAAGTCATCGCCATTTTGGTCACAAGTATAACATTGGGTCTTTTGACATTTGATTTACATAAGATGACATTTTGTTATTCATTAGCATCCCTGCATTTGGTTTCACCGTGCAGTTTTCTTTGGCGAAAGATTTCCAGAAGCTTTATATCAATAAGTGTTCATCATACCTTACTAGTTTATGTAGGGAATCTACTTGTACCTAGTGGGTTACCCATTTTGTGACTTACTATTTATAGTAGGTCCAACTCTGTTGATTGTGTATGTGACTTTATTTTCGCAAGGGGCTTGTTTACCGAACAGTGTTTGGTGCTTATGCTTTTGTGAACTGTTTTACAGCCAACACTTCAAGTATAACATTGGGTCTATTGACAGTTGATTCACAATAGATCACATTTTGTCACTTATTAGCATCCTTGAAAGAAACCCAAGTGATGGACCATTCCTATTTGTGATTTGATTGTTATATTTTGATACTTTATATTGCTAAATGCTTATTTCTTGTGTTGGTTATTACCACTGCACCTTCTATTTTTGAAGGGCTTAATTAGCTTAGCTTAACCAAGTGTTTATTTACCTTATTGGCCCTTACTTATAGTAGAGTTCTGATAGCCCATATTTAACCTTTCAACCAACCAATACATTATATTACAGCCCAATCTTGATTTAACCTCTTACTATATGTGTACTAGTTAAATTTTGACTCCAATACTGTTGGGAAAGATCATATCCTTGCAGCACCCATTGTATTTTCTTCATCATATTTGATATATTGATATATTTTTAAGTATATTTTTGTCTTCTTTGTGGGTCCCTTTGTCTAACTGAGTTTGATCCATTCGAGTTTGTGACATTTCACAGCATTCATATTACTAGTTCTGTCACTAAGGACTTCCTTGTTTATTGGTGTCGATATATTGTCAGTCACTATTAACACTTATTTTTGCACCACTCCCCTTCATCTTCAGTATTGATAATTTTCATATTTAAGGCCAGGTATCATTGAATACCATTCAATTGTGCTTAGACATTGGCACATCTGTTCTTTTTCATATTTGTGGGAATTTAGATTTAGCTGTCCCTGGTATTTCAATGTCCTCTGAATAATCAGACAGGCTTCTTGCCCATATAACTTGTTTTTTTTCTGATTGTGTCTTCCAAAAAATTCTTTTCATTCAATCTGAACTATTCCTTTGTTTAGTCTTAGATACTCATCAGGGACGTAGTCTCATTCTGGGTCTATTATTGTCCTTGATTTGGACGTAGCCATTGTAGCTATTATTGTCCATCTGTATTTATTCTTTACATACCCTCATGGATCTATTGAGTCTTGTCTCTGGACTTTCCTCTGACCGTGAGGATCTGAGTGTTTTTGGTTTGGGTTCAAGCCATGATCTTTCCAATACTGGGGAACCCATGGGGTCAGAGACAACCTGTAATTTGGCATTCGATAAACTCCATAAACATCTAAGACTATTGCGCTCGAATGTGTGGCATGCCAAACTTTTCAAAGCATACATTGCCAAAAATATCACTCCACGCGGCCTAAGGGTGAGAATACAACCCCTAGTTGCTGAAATTGATGACGATTTATCGTCTGAATGGGCAGAGATCCAACACAAAGCGAGCATGTCATTTGTTGAAGCATTGAATAAATATTATGAGCGTACAATTGATAATGAAGTCAGTATTGTCTTGGGCCTGGCTAATGATGTTAAACCCTTTGAAAAGGAGCCCTTTTTTGCTAAACATTTGAATAGAGTAGCTTCGGACTTAAATACTTTGGAGACACAACTCAAAACCAAGAAAATTCAGAAGTTTAACAGGGATATGTCGGACTACCAGGGCAGCAATCCCTTTAGTGTTAAAAAACAAGTTAAATTCAACATTCCACATAGTCGTCCTACAAAAAGGAAAAGACCCAAATCAATATTAAAAAACAATTGGGTCTCTGATACTGGCTCCTCTACTGAGGAACCAACCTCTGGCCCCGAGAGTGAACTGCAGACTGCATCCGGTTCACCTATTCCTAAGCGATCACTCACAGGTGCCCCTTTAGGGCCAAGTATAAAAGAGGGGGGAGAAAACACAAAGGTTGTCACAGACATACAAGGACTCTTACAACTGGCAATGACGAAGTAGTATCACACATGTACAACAATGTTTTAACCTTTCCAGTTACAATCTGTCACCTATTGAAATCAATGTCCTTAATAAAGGTTTATCATTTGTTCCAGGTTTTTTTGTCACCGAAGATTCATTTGCACAGGATGTCTCAGCATTTTGTAGATTAAAACGTGAAGACAGATTACCGCTGAACACTCCCAAAGTATCCCGTAGCAAAAACCAGCAGCACGAAAAAGTAAAATGAGACAACTAGCAGGATACACCACGAGAATTCCACAATGTAGAAAGAAGACTTCTTTATTTCACAACAAATAAGAGATAAGCGCTTTCGCGTGCTTCATGCTTCATTTTGTAGATTACTTAATTTACGATTATTTTTTGGTTGTTCTAATGGTTGTGATGACATACAGAAATTTACATATCACAAATCTCAATTTAACCCACCCATGCGTCCTGTTGTTTCTCAATTTCAAAACAATGTTCTCAAAGATCTACATTACTCACATTCAACATCTGATATTCGATCAAACAATATGACTATGGCTGAACAACAAGTAATGAAGAACTTACAAAACAATCATGATATTGTTATCATTTCAGCTGACAAAGGGGGTGCTGTTGTAGTATTGGATTGGCAAGATTATAACCAAGAAGCTCTCAGGCAATTATCTGATGCTAAATATTATGCAAAAATGATAATTAATCCGACAGCTAAATTTCAAAAAGAAATTTTTGAATTTCTTTCTTATGCCAGAGATGCTTCTATTATCGATTCCAATCTCATGCATCAACTATCAGTACAGGATTCATCTAATCAGTACATATATTTCTTGCCTAAAATACATAAGGATCCCACACACCCCCAGGCAGACCGATTGTATCAGGTAGGGGATACTTTACGGAGCCCCTCTCACTTTTTTTGACCGAGAAATTGAAACCCTTATTGTCACTTATTCGCTCACGCCTAAAGGACACAACTAACTTTCTCCAAATTATTTCAGACACTCAACTGGAACCTGAATGGCGTTTGTGCACTTTAGATGTAAGCGCCTTATACACCAACATCCCACATTCTGGTGGATTAGAATCTCTATCATATTGGTTGGAAATCTCAGGTTTATACACATGTGAATTTAATGAATTTTTACTAGACATGGCCTCCTATGTCCTGACCAACAATGTTTTTTTCTACCAAGATGTCTGCTACTGGCAAACCAAGGGTACCGCCATGGGCTCTTCCTTTGCGCCCATCTACGCCGATCTTTTTATGGCTTATTTGGAGAAAGATCTAATATACAATAGTAGCAACAACATATATCTTGAACATCTTGACTTTTGGTGACGATACCTTGATGATTGCTGGGCAGTTTGGAAGGGTGATCTTGAAGGTTTATTTGAATTCGTAACATATCTTAACAATAACCGATGGGGTATAGACTTTACTTTACACTATGATCTAAATAACATTACGTTTTTAGATGTTTCTATCTATAGATTATCTGACCATACCCTAGGTACCCAAGTATTCAGGAAATACCCTGAATATAATACTATATTACATGCCTCAAGTTTTCATCCCCCACACATCTGTAAAAACATTCCCAAATCTCAATTCATCAGACTAAAACATATTTGTTCTGATAATACATCTTATAGTGAACAAAGCAAAGACCTTATTAACCGATTCAGGAATAGGGATTACAAAATGGGCCATGTCTTTGATGCCATACACCAAGTGGGTCATATGGAAAGGGAAAACTTATTAACTTACAGGACCAATCAGGGTTCTCCCAATCAACCCCTTAGATTTACCACCACATATGGTAGAAATTCAGATAACCTCATTCAGAGCATACAAAGACACTGGAATCTATTACTATATGATACTGATATATCCTCCATCATTCCCAATCGATGTTCTTTCTCATTTCGGAAAGGTAGAAATCTGGGTGGCACATTCAGTCATTACAAACATGGACATGATGCGGACATTTCCGAACAATCCAAACCACCCTCACAGGTTCCATTCTTATGGGTTGTCATCCCTGTGGACATTGTATAAATTGCAATAAAATATCTAAAACCAAAGAATTTACCAGCAGAAACTCTTCCAATGTATATGAGATAAAATTTTTTGCCAATTGCAGCTCAAATTGGCTTATTTATTTAGCCACATGCTCATGCGGGGCCTTTTACATAGGCCAAACATCCAGGCCACTCAGACTGAGAATTTCGGAACACATCAGTAATATTAAAAAAGGCAGAATCAATAATGCCCTATTTAAACACCAGGTATCACATCCTTCAGCTTCTTTTATGTTTACCATTATTGATATCATACGGGGTAGAAAATCTAAAAAAACGGGTTGGCATGCATTATTAAACTCAAAGGATAAAAAATGGATTGTTAAGTTGGGTGGTCTTTTTCCACCCGGGTTGAATGACAAGTTTTAGATTAAACCAATCAGATTTGTTTGCAGTCTATTTAAAAGATAGCTTGGAGCATGCTCATTTCACACTGAAGAAGGCTGTGTAGATAGTACCAGCCGAAACCGGTCTGTGTACTTCTTTGCTGTCCTATGTATTATTAATAAATTGTATCTTATTGGGTTTTGTTTTGCTGGCTCTCCTTTTTGTTCTTACAATCCCACACTTAGGCATTACTGATAAACTTAGCAAAATGAATGTAAACCCCTTTGTTGTAAGATGGTTTGCCAACTGGCTCACAAACTGCACACACACTATCAAAGTGGGTGACTCCATATCAACCAGCAGACCTGTTACCATTGGGGTGCCACAGGGGTCAGTGCTGGGCCCCCTACTGTTTGGTGTATACTTCTCAAAAGTACAGGCCAAAACTAAGGGGGGTGTGGCTGACCAAGTTTGTGGACGACTGCAAACTGGGTGCAATTATTGAATCCCCAAATTATGTCAGTATACTCCAGGAGGGTCTTCCACAGACTAACGACTGGTGTCTTAGTTACTGTCTCAAACTGAATACAAAGAAATGCACCATCGTTCCCTTCAATAGAAACAATTTCCCTTCACACTATCAAATCAACAACAATACTCTAAGTACCCACGAAGTGGTAAGGCACCTGGGATCATAAGTTGACAAGACATTAACTTCGACCACCGTGTGTCTACTGTAGTAAGGAAGGCTTTCTACATTGCACATTTGATTATTAAATGCATTGCCTTGAGAGCAAGAGAGGTTATAACCCCTCTATACTTGACACTAATCTGGCCCATAATTGAGTATAACGCTACATTCGGCATGAACCGTACAAAGCACCTGCAGCAATTGCAGAGACCTTAGAGGTTTGTAGCAAAGATCACGGGACTCCAGCATGTGTCTTACACAGACCGACTAAAGTCCCTGTCACAATATTCTGTATCATATAGACTTCTTAGAGGAGATCTATTCCAGGCTTACAGAGCAATCACAGACCGAAATATAATGAACTTGCTGCATATCCATAAATCAAATGGGACTAGGGCTACCAATTCCAGGGACCTAAATATGGCCTGTGGCTTAAATAATACAAGCTGGAGGGATAGATTAGCCTCCCAGCGACTGCCACATCTTTGGAGCAGGCTACCGATAAATGTGAAACAGTGCACCTCTATGACACTGTTCAAGAGATGCCTGGATGAGTGAATGGGACACCACAAATTCTTACCAGGGATAGCACACACAACTTTCCTGGACATGGACAGTCATTAATAAATGCAGTCTTCAGTATTGACTAGCATTTCTATAGAATTATATTGGGATGAAATGGCTAGGCTTGAAATTACCTCCGGTTCAATAGCCTAGTAATCTCCTATCCTATGATCCTATGAAAAGACATATCTAGACTTCATAAGTTTCAAATCATGATGCTGATGCGCTATCCCTCACTGACATCCAAAAGTAAGATTTAAGACTCTCATAGAAAAACAGAACTGCAATTGGCCCAGCACAATCAACATTACTAAATCCCATGGTTTCCATCTCATTAATCAGCAAATATACCCAACAGAATCTACATCTCCTGAGTCACACTTACATAAGGTTGTTGAGTAATTTCTTACTAAAATTATGATTGTAAGAAGTCCACTAAACAAAGCTGATTTTCTAAACTCTAATGTATGCTTAACTGTAAATATAACCTCCACCCACCTCTGCCTCTTCACTTTAATTTATGCAATTTGTCATTGTCATTTAATACTCTATCTTCGGATTTGTAATGTGTAAATTCCTATCTAATTATTTTCCTAGTTGTATATCACCTTTCTACTGCTCATTTGATCCCAGATTGTGAATCAAAGCAGGTCAGCTAACCATAGCCATAGCTGGGGCATCGAAAGATAAAAGCCCTTACAGTGTCTCAGCCAACCTAGGTTTGAGTAGAAGCTTGAGCATCTGAGGCACTCAAAGGAAGGTATGAGTGCGCTCATCAAGGGGCAGGGCATTTGTCGAAGATGCTCCCTAAGGGGATTAGTGGTTAAAGGAAAGAGTGACCCAAAGATGTTGTCAATTAATCCAAATATAGCAACAGGGAAACAAAGGTAGATCATAATATAACCCCCCCTCCCCCATCTCAGCAGAAGAAGCAGTTGCCAACATTGCACTCAGGGTGCCCTTAACAGTCAAGCTGGCCACAATTTTCTTGGAGAAGTCTGGGGGAGGAAGAAGGAGTAGGTGGACGCAGTAATGGATTGGGATACTGGGACTGCCATATTGGATGAAGCTGGGTAGAAGAGGTCAGCTGACTAACCTGTCTACCTGCTTATCCAAAAATAAATAAATAAATATGAATAAATGAATAAATAAAACAATAAACTAACAAACCCAACTGTACACCTCTCCTATGAACAGCATCCACCCAAATTTGTTTATCAGAGACATTCTTAGCAACCAAAACCATATCCACTGTGTATGCCAAAATCACTGTTACAGCAACAAAATAAGCCATTAGACTTCACCTACAAGTAAGTAATGTGCCCTGCATCCAAACAACAAATAATTAAGTACAAATTAAAAAAACTAGGCTTAACTGGCACCCATGCTTTATCCCCCTCCTAAAATGACAAAGTTTTCCTGTCTTGCTATTCTTGATGGAAACAGACTATGAAAAATGATAAATACCATAAGAAAATTAAAATAGTACATAGCAGTGTGCAAAACCAGCAAATCATCTCAAACGGCCATAGAAAACATGATCAAAGACTTTGTTCCTGTCAAGATTCAGCAAACAAACTTCTCCAGCATCCCTAAATACTGTATAATATACCATCTCAGAGACCCACAATAACATATAATATATATGCATGGTGCAGTGGTGCAGCGGTAGCATTGTTACCTCACAGCAAGATGTTCTCTGGTTTGATTATGGGCTGGGGTGCCTTCTGTGTGGAGTCTGCATATCCTCCCTGTGTTCGTGTGGGTTTCCTCCCACATTACAAAGACATGCATCTGGAGCATTTCTCCCTGGGCCTCCACTGAAAATTGGATTTTTTCCAAGCTGGACTTTACCGGTTAACAAATTTTAAATAAATAACTGTATCTTCACCTTCCCCACTTTACTAATCCCCTTCCCAAAGCTACCACCAACCAAAAGTTTCAATGAATGTAACACAACCTGAGACAGCATTTTATGATCTGTACCCAACAAACAAATTAGTCTCCAATTATGCAAAAATTTACCGACACCCTTTTTCAAAAACTTATCAACCCCTTCATATATCCTTACCTTAGAAACCTTTCTAACTCATAACCATACACCAGAAACCTACAGTAATTATAAAACCTCCT
Organism: Protopterus annectens; assembly: GCF_019279795.1. NCBI lineage: Eukaryota > Metazoa > Chordata > Ceratodontiformes > Protopteridae > Protopterus > Protopterus annectens. The sequence goes on from NC_056726.1 coordinate 1,199,549,133, forward strand.
GCCACTCCAGTGCAGCATACGAATTGTAGTCAAGCTCTTTGAGACCCAGCATAGACTCCTTCTGACAAGCGTCCATAGCACAATCAAACTCAAAGGTTAGGGAAGTATCTGGACTACCCAACTCATACTCAATAAAGTTCAATACTTACCATGAAGCAAAGTAATCGAACAAATGCTATTCTACATGGACAATTTACCATCTCTTTCCTTCCTCAACAACTTCCTGCACACCCCCAAATGATATGCCTATAATCAACAAATATCTATAAATACTTCTCGTTATCCTGTCTGAACAAACACTAAAACAGGCCTCCCCAATAATGCCACATAATCTTTAAAAAAATCAACTGTTGACAGAAACCATCTGTACAACAACCCTCTAAATCCAACAAAAAACAATTTTGAGAGCCAAGCAGGGTTAGCCACCCAGTGGTGTGAATATTGGCTCTAGATGATGGTTACTGTTGATGTGACACCCCAACCGCATATGCAAAAATGGTTAAAAAATGGGGTTATGGCTGGATGGCTGGAATACCCTTTATAACTAAGTAATCCTCACATCACCAACCAGAAAGAAATCCCTACAATCTATCCAATCCAAAACAAACTGACCATCTTTCCTCTTAAGCAGTATGTAAACAATTTAAATAACAGTAAACAATCAGTTTTAATTATGTTTAAAGCAACAGACAATTCCCAACCTCCAGTCTGTAGGCATTTAATCAAAAGGCTTGTTAACATAATGCTTCAGAACACTAAGAATCAGAGACAATAAGAACATCTTATTCTGTCAGAGTTTCAGTTTTGTAAAATGCTTGCACTAGTATTTTTTATTCCAGACACTTTTTTAAGTGAGTAAGCCCAATGGATGTAGGTGATTAAGGATCACAATTAGGTCAACTGATTTGTTCTAAGTTATACATTGGGCAAATGGATGTAGAAAGAATCAAACCCTGTACTCTTGATGACAGGGAAGTAGCTCATTGACAACTGAGAGCCTTAATCATTTACACTACCTGCCAGACTGCATAAAACTCTCTTTTTCTTTAATTAGCATTCAGTGCCTGAAAAAAGTTCTTCCAGGGTCTAACAGGGTGAGAAAATACATTTTTACACATGTAAGTCAATCATAAGTTATAATTCCTAAGCAGATTTAAAGGAAATAACACAAACAAGCTTTTTAAAAACATAAAAAATTGTCCTCTTGTCTGTTGTCTTAAAATCTAATAGTAAAATGAGATATTTCCAAAAACATTACCTGTCTGGTGTTGCAATAATACTCAAAAAATGAACACAAACTATATTCCTCAAGTGCAGGAAATGAAAGTATGTCAGTACCAGTGGCAACTGCAGCAAGAGATGGTCTTTACTTGTACTCTCTGTACTCATGATGAAAACTGCTGACAATGTTTCCTACTGAGCCCGACACACTGAAAGGGCCCTGCTGCAACAATACATTACCAGAATGGTTCCTGTCAGTGAAATCAGCCTCTAAGCTATGTCTGTAAAGCCTAACAATCCATCAGCCCAGAACAAGTTAGAAAGTGTGGTTTCTGAATTAGGAACATCTGGGAGCAATTTCAATGCCTCAGTCCCCAGGCTACATTCAGTCAAAACTATTTCTTACCTGATAGGTGCATAATAATAGTACATTCATTTAGTAAGCATTAGGCTCAGAAAGAATGAAGCAGGACCCTACCACTCTTGGTTCAGTGGAATCCTCCATTTGCAAATATCCTCCATTTGCAAATATGAAAAACTATCCCATGCTGTCTGTGAAAGAAAAGGGGGGGCTTTCCCAGTGCCCTAGGCAATTTTTTCTAGTCAGCATGAATGACACCTCATGTCTCCTCTGAAAAGAGGCTATAGGCCCAGTGGAATTGATCTGGTAATTAAAGCATAAATACATAAAAATAAAATAAAAGAGAGCCATCCACTCACTAATTCATACGTTTCTATAGGAAGCTTCTGAACGTGCACAATTGCAATCCAAATTATTTCACAAGTAGATCAGTATGCCTCCCAGAAAGCTCTAGTAATTTTTGAAATTCTTGTTTGAGGCAGGAAATGTCCATATCCTCCAAATTGACTAGCATTTTCAGAAACTTCTGTGACCCAAAGTGAACATAAAAGGATCATTTTAACCCCAAAACAATTGAAAAACTATCACCATTTCACATGATAAAGCACAATGCTCAGTGCCTCATATAAACACCATAGTGATTATGTGATTTTAAAACAGTTTAGTGTTTTACATCCTCCTGATGAACTTGTCATCAAGATCCATTTAAAAACCTGTAACTACAGAGAAATCTAAACAGGAAATATTGCTACACTACCAACCCTCTCCACCTTCCCTCTTAAAATAAACTCTCACCTCCTCTTCCAAACTTATAGTACCTGTCACATTGTCAGCCCAGCTATCTGGAATTTTGTAAATAATTGTATGTCATTTATGAATATTGATATGATTTATACAGAAGTGTGTATAAAGTACTGAGCTAAAATGTAACCACAGCATGCCCTATTGAAATAGAACAGGAATGTATCTGCACTATTGTGACTGTTTAGATGTATATGTTTAATGGAAACTAGAACACAGGAGGTTAACTTGAAAAAAGTCAGAGAAAATAGTTGAAATTAAATTGTTTTATTATTGCTTCATAAAAGTTAGTTTCAATGCAGCAAGGAGACAGGATGTCTAGAAGGATGGTGCCTTCCTGCATTGTTTTGTGTTTTATTGTTGTATGTTTCCTAGCTGTTGCAAACATCTGAGAGATATGTATTTTCACAGAGAGATACTAAATTCTGTTAGTTCCTGACAAAGGGGGTTTAGCTTGGGAATTAAAGTCAGAAAACAAAAAGTGATGTCATCCAAGCTAACCCAGCAGTAATATTTGATATTAATTTAAGAACTCTCTGGGAGAGAGAGAGAGAGAGAGAGAGAGAGAGAGAGAGAGAGAGAGAGAGACTGTGCAATTTTGTATTTGTCTTTGACCTGACAACATCCACTCATTATCACCGTCTGCACTTACCTTGCTGTAAATAAGTTTCTAATGCATAGTAACTCTTTTAGATTCAGATAGGAATATAGTAAAGTATAGCTTAGATGTTTCCTTTATTTATTTGAGACTGTCCTGCAATGTTGTTTTAAATATTTCATGTGATTTTGAACTCTGATGTAACTGACTACTGAGTATTGTCTTGTTCTTTTATTATTATTTATTATTAAATATATTTAAACCTTTCAATTGTGGCTGATCTGTTTAGAGATATTTAAGCTCTTAAAGTACTTGCATATCTATTTGCTGACACTGTACAGTCCACTCCTAACAGTCTGGTGCTTGGTCACAACTACCATTTGGATTAATAGTAACATTACACAGTAGGACTGGGCACCCTTTGTTAAGGGCCTTAAAGTAGCTGGTAATCGTTGGCTGGTGGCAGTGAAAACTACCCTATAGTCTGGGCAGAAAGTGTCATAGCCAGTAAACCTGTGTCTACTTTTCACAGGTGTGTGTGTTTGTGTGTGTGTGTGTGTGTGTGTGTGTGTGTGTGTGTGTGTGTGTGTGTGTGGGTGTGTGTGTGTGTGTGTGTGTGTGTGTGTGTGTGTGTGTGTGTTTGTGTGTTTGTGTGTGTGTGTATGTGTGTGTGTTTATGTGTGTTTGTGTATAAAACAAATTTCAAAGAGTGTGTCTGTCAGCTACTTGGGCAGGGACATAAAACACTGGTTGGACAGAGAGGGTGTTGAAGGTCTTAGCTTGGCCACTGAGGTGAGATCTCAACTCTATAGCTGTGCCAGTGGGGAGTCTTACTGGGGATCTGGAGAAAGAGGGAGAAACCAGCCCCAGACTAACTGTGATCTCTGTATGATGTTAAGGGAAATTGTACTTTACTGTGTATGTACTTGTCATTCTCCCAGTGTGTACGTCCCCCACTGTTGCCAGTGGTGAGGATTGAGGCTTCTTGATTACCGGGCCAGTGTTGGGGCATTACAGTACCCTTCACCAGATTTACCTGATCTGAAAACTGAGTTTGCCTTTTTAAGCTTTTCTAGCAAAATTATACCAGCTTATTTATACATCAGGCTAATATTCAAGGAGTTGTCAAATGTCATCCTCCAACAGAATTGAGACTGGGAAATTTTAAGGAAACTTCTTGGTATCAGAATAACATCATCTACAAATATTACTTTATTAAGTAAACTCCCATTACCTAAGAATGGTTGTAAACCAAGTTATCAGTAGAGAACATTGCCAAATGTTATAGAAATAAAGAAGAAACCCTGTTTTGTCTGGCCTCACTGGCCAGGTTAATGACTGAAAAGGGGACATGGACCTGTTCAACTACCGAGTTAACAAATGTTAAATAAATAAATAAATAAATAAATAGCACAGTATGCAAAATGCCACCAGTATCTTAAGATTACCCTGCCACTATTCAGTATACTTTGTGACATTGAAAAAACTTGTAAAAAAAAAAAAAAACATTTAAATTCAAGTAGTGCTCTACCATTATACTTCCCACATACATGTTTCATCTGTGACACCCATTCCCTGACCTTCCAGAAACAACCTTATTACTATCATACAAGCATTCTTTTTTGTATTTTCCTATTTCGAAACTTTCATCGAACATTTAGCATCATTCCCAACAAGCTTTCTCCCTCCCATAGTGCTTTGCTGTATATCTATTCATATTCAGACCCCATCACAACAGTACCTATCTATTCTACATGTCAACTTCTATTTTCCAAAAATAAATCCTCCCTATTTCCTATATTAATGACATCCTCATATTATATCCTTTTGAAGCCTTCTTTTTCTTACATTTCAGAAACATGACAATACTTCCTTCCTAACTAGGTTCTACCAGCTTTCAGACTTCAACACCAGTAAATATCCTATAGCCCTGCATATTCTTGCTTCCTTCTTGAATCCTACTTCCTCACTACCTGCCATCAATAAAATACAGATCACTTTACTTAATCATGCTACCCCTCAGCTTATCCTCTATTCTTCTTCTCCAAATGAGACAACTATCAATCAGTCATGGCTCAATAATAGCTTTCAACATCTCTCCAACTCTGTCCCAACCACCTATCCATACTTCCTCTTTAGTCTCTCCACACATTGCACCAAACCTGTTTAATGACCCTTTCACTTTTTCCCCAAATATAGACTGATAACTCCATTTCAGCTCAAATAAAAATAAAATTAAATGGAGAAATACTCTCTAAGAACAAGAATTGATAATATTGCAATATACTAAAATCCTCCTATGAGACATTCTGCCTAATCCTGGTACCACCAGTTACATCCAACATCAAGACAGTTATCTTCCACACACGTATCTAACCCCACAACGATCAACCCCAATCCCAGTAATCTTGTTTTCTTATCGTCATAAATAAGTATAAGAAATAAAACCACTGAACTACATGTCTGGATTACCCAACACAAGCCTGATATTCTCACTATAACTGAAACTCGGCTTAAACTCAGGAAAACATGACTCCAAAATTATACCTTGATTTATAATATCATATGTAATGAGCATATAAACAGGAAAGGTTTGGTGGTAGCATTCCATTACTATTTCCCAACAACTACCACATTTCTCTCTACAACAAATCAATACTGAAATTTTATTCAGCAGAGCTTCTTATTATTTTTCTGAAAATAAACAAATATAAACAAATATGTATTAGTGTCCTTTACATCCCTCCTGGCAAGAATACAGCTACACTGAAAGATATTCTACACTGGATACCCATAACTGTTCCACAAAAAATATACTACTAAGTGATATCTACATCAATTGTGTGGACATAACCTCCAACTCTCTTACATCTCGCATGAACCTATACAGTTTCAAACAACTAATTAATAGCCCGACACATTATAGCAAGTCAGCAAATTACTCATTATTTATTTATTTTAGTTTACATTTGTTTACTGGGAAAGTCCGACTGGACAAACAGTCCTTTTTCAGTGGAGGTCCGGGGAGAAAAGCTCCCCCTTATTACAATAGATAGTATATACATAAATAAAAATCAGAATGAAACAAAACATATTTCACATAGTTAGAATAAATTCAAAACATATTGTTTGTAGAATTAATTCTAAGCATATTGTACATAGTTAGAAATAAGAACAATGCTTTATAGATTGAAATGGCATGTTTACATTCCATAATTTCTTATCCACAAATGTTTAACAAAGACATTACAGTGAATCATGCTATTTGCTGGAGTAGTAGTATGACCGGGAAGAGATGTACAAATGTTAAGGGCCACTGGATCAAAAGAGAGATATGTTGCGGTAGTTAAAATAAATGAATGTATCCTAACCAGGGCTGGTGCATGAGCATAGCCATGTATTGGATAAGTGGGTTTTGAGTATTTTTTATAATATGAAAATTTAGTAGTAGATCTTATACTTGGAGGAAGTGTGTTCCATATTTTGACTATGTAATTTAAATAAAGAGAGTCACTTGCAGTATTGTCTTTGGCTGTATTAAATAATGCTTTGTTACTAGAGCGTAAGACATGATTACTAGAGTAATTTTGTTGAAGTTTTTTTTTTTTTTTTTTGGGGGGGGGCTTGTTTAGTAGTGTATAAGATAACAGATCAGCTAGTTCTAACTAGGTGAGTTGGTTTAGTGCCAAGCAGTGATGAGATCTAAAGGTAGAATAAGTGGCAAACTTTGCGATTTTATTGTGGCAAGCCTGTAGCTTTCCTGCATCTGATTTCATTAGAATGGTGAGAATGGGTGAAGCATAAAGGAGTTTAGAGAAGAGGTGGGTTCTTGCAATGGCAGCTTTTGTGTTATTGCATAGAAATTGTTTGTTTTTGCATAGGGTGGCAACTTTTTTATGTAATTTCTTTATTGTCTGGGTTATATGTATGTCAAATTTCACATTATTATCAGTAACAACACCCAGAAGTTTGGTTTGGGATATGGGAGAAGTAGTGGTATGACCTGTAGATGAGATATAGAACACAGGGGAGGCGTCTGTGGTTCTTTAGGTTAGAAAAGCATGATTTTAGTTTTGTTAGGGTTCACAGTAAGCTGAGAATCAGACAGCTATAATTCCACTGCAGTAAAGGACTGTTGTGTTATTTGTTGAAGTTGTAGTGATGGAGCAACACATATAAGAGTAGAATCATCCTCATACTGGACAACAGAGGCATGGAGGGTTGCAGTGTGAAGATTCTTAGTAAATATGGTGGAAAGAAGTAGACCTAGGATAGATCCTTGTGGAGCTCCCAATGTGACTGGCAATAAAGATGAGAAGTCGTGTTGCCATTTTACAGCTTGCTGGTGTCCAGATAATCCTGGAACCATGCAAGTGATGAATAACTGAGACTTAAGTCAGAAAGTACATTTATGAGTTTATTATGATAGATATTGTCAAAAGTTTTAGACAGATCAAGAAAGATAGAAGAGACACATTTTCCTTCATTTCTGTGTTGATTGACGGTGTTAGTAAAGCTCAGCTGGGCAGTAGTAGTGCTATGGAAGGGACAAAATCCATGCTGAGCTTTGGATAGAAGATTGTTAGGTAACAGATAGTCCAGAAGTTGTGAGTATATCCATTTTCTATTATTCTGGATAATGGAGATAAGATGGCTATCAGCTGAACAGCTCTTTTGAGTTACCCCCTTTGTGTAATGAGATAATGTGTGAGATTTTTCAGACTGTTGGGACATCGTTCAGAGATGGAGCAGTTTATAAGAATGCATACAGGGTAGGAGATGGCCTCAGCAGAAAGTTTAAGATAAGTAAGTTACCAGGTGCTGGGGTTGTTGGCTTAAGTTTTTGAAGAACATTTTTATTGTATCTTTTGGGACTGGTTGGAAGGAAAAGGTAATACTAACCTTACTTGATGTTAAATGAACTAGTGGAGGATAGGAGAAGTTGTTTTTTGAAAGGACTACTATGTTTTTTTTGTCTTGTTTGATTTGTCTTTTGGCTTTGTATCTAAGTTTTTGGTATGCCTGTTGATCTGTTAGAGACCTATTTTTAAGGCATAATTCCCAAGCCTTATCCTTCATTTTTAGTAGTGATTTACGTTCTTTGGTTAGCCACAGAGCAAAGTTAGATTTTATTCTTATTGTCCTAGGAGGTGCTAGTTTGTTCAATATGTTGAGGAAGGTGGAGTTAAACTATTATATGGCAGCCTCTAGGGGAAGAGACTTAAGTGGAGACCAGTTACAGAATTTGAGGGTAGATATGAAGACTTGAGGGCTGAACTTTCTTTTATTTTGGATTTGGTGGTAAATGGTGTGTTTTAATGGATAAGTACATTGCCTAAGTAGGTAGGTTGGAAGGTAATCACTGAGGCTATCTGGGAGACAGCCAGAGTGTAGAGAGAGGGCAGGTCAGTTACTTAGGATCCAGTCAAGGATGGAGTGCCTTTTTGATGTTTTGTCAACTGTAGTGCATGCTTGAATAATTTGTGTGAAACCGTGAAGGTTAATATGATTAGTAGGGTTTTGTGAGTTACAGATAAATCAATCATTCAATGTTGAAATCTCCCATAATGATTGTTTCCTGAGGCAGAGATTTTGATTTCCAGTGGAGGATGTGTTGTAAGGTGGGAAGGTTATTACTGGATGGTGTATAGGCTCCTACTATATTTAAGTATTTTTTGGAATTGATTTTCAGTTTAGTTAAAGGTACTTCTACATTATTGAATTTAGTTATATTTTGGTCTTGGTTATTTTTAAATAGTATGGCTATAACACCTGTTCTTTTACTTGTTCTGTGTACCCTAAGTATGTTATATCCTGGCAGAATAATTTCATTGTTGCCAATGTCAGACTTTAGCCAGGTTTCAGTTATTAGAGCAATGTCAGGTGAGTAAAGTGGCATGGTGACATGAACTTGATGTATCTTGTTAGGAATACTTCTAAGAATAATATTTAGTAGTAGAAGATCAGATCCTTTTGGGAGAGGTTAAATACATTTTGGGGCTGTATGGTGGGTTTGGGACAAAGAAGAGCAGGTTAGTTTTGGGGACAGAGTTTGGGTGGATATTGCTACTGAGTGCAAGTCAAGATGCTATGTGTATAATGGTGTTGATGAACTTAGCTATGGACTTATCATACTTTAGGGAGATGTGAGGAGAAGTATGTCGAAGGAGAATAGTGTAGGTAAATTAATGAATGTGTGCAATTGTATAGATTGCACACATTCATCAATTCACCTACACTATTGTCGAGGTTGAATAGTGTAGGCAAATTGATGAATGTGTGCAATTGTATAGATTGCAGGTGATATCACATTGCTTGTTGCTTTTATTTGTGGAGGGAAGGGGAATGGATTGGTACAGGAGAATGGTGAAATATTTAGATGCATATGGTAAGAGGCTAGATGTGCAGCTATTGAGAGAATTATGAGTACTATAGTGTATAAGGATAGCATATTCCTATGGTAAAGGTATGATATAGTAGTATTAATTAAAGTAAATTGTAGTAAAATGCATGTAAGAGGAAATGACTATTACTGATGTTGGCAGCTGTATGTGCTAAAGTATTAATTAGGGGAATTCTTACCAGTTAATATGTTTATTAGATGAAAATGTAATTGGGCATGAGGAAAAAGGGAGAGAGGGGGACTTAGTGAATGTAGTGATCGTTAGAGGGTGGAACGCCTGTATAATTAGAAGTAAAGTAATAGAGAGGATAACTTATGTGTGACTGGTGAATGTTGAGTGTGGGAGTGGTTTGAAGACAATAAATGTAGGTATATTGTGAGTGGGTGGGAAATGGGAGTAGGTTAGGGAACAGAATGAGCCCGAGAGAAGCGAGGGCAAATGGAGCGGGTAGAGCCACAAGCCTAAGAGTACCAGCACAGCCAAATAACTAACAAGCGAATAGTGCAGATCAGTAACACTTTTTGGAAAGGTTACAAAGCCTGTAGGGAGTTTTTGATAAAACTGATAATTAAATTAAAGAAAAATCTAAAGTTCTTTCTCAGAATCCCAGCTATACTATAGCTAGAGGATATACAAGCTAAGACGTGCAGAAAACCATGACAGAGCCATCTTGAGTTGTGTGCATGCCACTATCCTTCAAGACAAATTTAATTGGACCATAAAGTGGGGTAAATTAGGAAAAACAGAATGCACAGATTTTTTTAGGGTATGTGGCAGGAGTCTTTATAATGCACAATCTGTTAAATAGGAGAGCTGCTACACTCAAGAGATAAACAGGGGCAAAAGGAAATATGTAAAAGGAAACAGAAAAAATATTTATGGAGATCCTGAGAGATGTACCACCACCTTTTTCAAATTAGTTTACTAGAATACCTTACATGTAACTAGGATCTGAGACATAGTAGACATTACCTGTTTCTTCTTCTTCTTCTTCTTTCGGCTTTTTCCCGGTAAGGGGTCGCCACAGCGGATCACCTTGTCCGCACATTGAATGGCAGTGGAGTTTTACGGTGTCGAGTTGCCAGCCCGGCGCCCAACCTTCCACAGAAGGCACACTCACATGCACACCTAGGGCCAATTTAGAGTGTCCAATCCACCTGCAGCATGTCTTTGGGATGTGGGAGGAAACCGGAGCACCCGGAGGAAACCCACGCGACCACAGGGAGGACATGCAGACTCCGCACAGAAGGCACCCCAGCCGAGGATCGAACCAGAGAACCTCTTGCTGTGAGGCGGCAATGCTAACCACTGCACCACCGTGGCCGCCCAGTAGACATTACCTGTTTCTAAAGAGCAGAAATACAGTTCATAAAATTCTACAGTTAAATTAAATGTTGAATAAAACACCATTGACCATTAAACTACATCACTGGTCTGTAAGTCACATTTGGAAAATGCACAAAATGCTAAACAATATGCTTGACAGTTTAAGCTGAAAACTGATAGAAACATTAGGCTATACTCTCTATTTGTGAATATCTACAACATTCTAGTACATATAGCAGTGGCGCATTTTACAGCAGTAATGTACTTAAATACAGCTAGCAATAATTGAGTGGAAATTGGTAATATTTTACAGGAGGTTTGTAGATGACTTCTTTCTGTTATGGAAGGGCGAAGCGGCAGAGCTGGATAGGTTTTTCCAAGCAGTGAACACCAGTACATTGTTTTTAAAATTTGACATGCAATATTCAAATTCTAGAACTGATTTTCTTGATGTGAGCATTTTGAGAGATGATGCAGGGAAATTCCAGACAAGTATATATAAGAAGAAATGTCATAGAAATACTCTTTTGAATAGAAAATGTATGCACCCAGGGTATATCTTTGAAAATATAGTGAAAGGACAGTCCCTTAGGACCTCAAGGTTAACAACAGATGAGGATAGGTTTAGAGAAGAGCTACTAACACTGGACAATAAATTGAGGGAAAGGGGCTATGCTAGCAACAAGGTAGCTGATACTTTTAAGGATATGAAGGTGCAAAGGTTGGACAGGGGCAAGCCATACTTTTCAACTAATAGAAATAGGAATGATGTTAAGAATAAGACTCCCTTAACCAATAAAATACGGGTGATAACAGAAACAGTGAGAGAGTTCTGGCCTATTCTTACTCAGGATGAAGAAATAAGAAATATAGTAGGTGACAAACCTAGTTTTCAGTTTAAGAATAAAAGATCTTTGAAGCAGATGCTTTGTTATTCATCTGGAGGCAAGACACCAGGACAAAGGAGGGGTAGGAGTGAGGGCACGTACCCATGCAAGAAATGTAATCAATGCCAGTATATATTAGAAAATAATGTTTTTATACATCCAGATTCAGGACAAAGATATGTGTTTCATGAACTAGCAGACTGTAATAGTGAAAACATTGTTTATTTGGCCAGGTGCAAGGGATGCCCATCCTTTTATGTAGGTAAGACAAATAGAAAATTAAGGTATCGCATATGTGAGCATGTACAACACATAAGGAAGGGCACTGAAACTAATGCACTGGCAAAACATGTGTTAACAACAGATCAAACCCATACTTTTGAGTTTACAGTGATAGAACAAGTTGAAGAAAATGAAAGAGGTGGGGATATTAGAAACACCACTGTGACCTTGGAGACACGTTGGATAATTAGATTAAGGGCAGACTGGGGAAAAGGGTTGAGTGATAGAATTCCAGTACAACCCATTTTAAAGAATAGAAGTCTGTTCAAATAAATAGTATGGATTTTTATATTTATGTTTTTATAAATTTTTTTTATGTAACAATGAATGTTTCAAGCTATGCTGAATGTTATAATATTATAATAGTATTTATAGGAATGTTTTTATTTTTAGGAATAATTTTAAGGGACAGATGAGACTATGGAGCATGTGTATATATGTAGTTGCTTGAGCAAAGGTAATTTAAAGCATTGGACAGGCAAGGGTTACATACTTGAAAGCTGGGTTTAATTGGGTAAGCTTCCTTATAGGTTCATGACTGTATGAATTGGTTTAAAAGAAGGTGTGTTATAGTAAAGAATTTTTTATGAAGGTCTGAAGAAGTGGTGTTTGAGACCACGAAAGTGCTAACTATATTCACTGTTTTTACCAGTTGTTCTACTATTAAACCTACTTTTGGATATTTCAGCGGGGGTCTGACTTTTCGTTACTGCTGGCTGTTACGTTGGATAGTGCTGTGTGTACAGCTAGCAATATGCTTGAAAGTTTAAGATTGCAAATAACTAAAATGTAAGGATAATTACTCGATTTGTGCATTTCTAAGTTTCCTTGTAGGTAGAGCCATGATTCATATTACACCAATTAATTACTTTAAATACAGCAGTGTGTCTATCAACTACACATGTACTTGCACAAGAACCTAGTCAATAACATTAGGTAATCATAGCTTGCTTTGGTAAATGCAGTTGTATCATTAAGTAATTATATTTAAAGCAAAGTACGATAAAATAATTATGTTTTTAAGCAATTAACACTGTTACAGCACGAGTCAATGAACTAGAATAATATACCTGGATGGGTGAGCACACACCGAAAACAGCCATGAGGAAGCCTGGAATAGAGTAGAATTTAAAAATGGCACCTAAAGAAAACACTAGGGTATATACATTCCAATCAGAAGTTGAATTGGAGGGGGGTGGCATGCTTGCTGCAGAACACCAAAGCAGCAGCAAGCAGCAGAAGCAGCAAGCAGTAGCAACAAAGAGCAAGCATGCTGTTACTGTTGCTTGCTTGCTGCTGCTTTGGTGTTCAGCAGCAAGCATGCCCCTCCAAATTCAACTTACGTTGGAATGTATATATCCTAGTGTTTTCTTTAGGTGCTAATTAAATGGTAATTGCAGTGCTGAACCAGTAACATGCCTTGATTACTAAAAAGAGCCAATCAGTAGAGATGGGAAGGATGTACATGCCCCTGTACACCAAAGAGCTAGTTATATGCTACTTACATTGCCTAACCAGCTACAAGCCTAGGACTACCAACAGAGACAATCATCTAACAAGCAAATAGTGCAGGTCCGTAATACTTTTTAAAAAGTTTACAAAGCCCATAGATGTTTTTTGATAAAATTGATAATTAAATTATAGTGCAATCTAAAGTTCTTTTGCAGCTAAACTATGGCTGGAAGATATACAAGCTAAAATGTTTGGAGAACCATAGCGGAGCCATCTTGAGTAGTGTGCACACCACTATCCCTACAAAACAAATTTTATTGGTGCACAAAGTAAGGTAAATTAGGAAAAAACAGAACATACAGATCTTTTTAGGGTATGTGGCAAGAGTCTTTATAAGCCATGATCTGATGAATAGGAGGGCTGAAATACTCAAGAGATACACAGGGGCAGAAGAAGTGATCTTTTTAGGTATGTGGCAGAAATCTTTATAAAGCACTATCAGTTGAATAGAAGGGCTGCTGCACTCAAGTGATAAACAGGGGTAGAAGGAGATGGATGGGTGAATACACACTGAAAATGGTGATGCAGAAGTGTGGAATAGACTAGGGAATTGATCCTGTTATCAGGCCCCAGCAAATTCACCATCACAGGTAAAATGTCAGACTCTCTCAGCGACCATCTCCCTATCTAAACAACCACATATCTCAAACATCCACTTACACAGCATGTTTAATAAACAAGACACAACCTGTCCAAGCTTAACACAGAAATACTCATTGCTGCCCTATCATCCATTAACTGGAACTCCCGAAAAAGCCTCCCTTTGATGATGCTATAAATTAATTCAATACAACTTTCTTAAATATCAGATATAGCCCTGCATCTCCTAGAAGGAAGGGTCTAAAAACAAATAATGCCATGTGGCCATTCAAAAAGATTAGGATGCTAATACAGAATATAGAAAAAGCATGGAAAGAATAACAAAATATAAAACACCACAATATCTAAAAAACTTCAGATTGCTGTAGCACTGTATTAAAAACTAAATTAGTGAAGATGAAAAAACTTTATTAACAACATTCAGAACAATAAAAATTACAACTGTAAAAAAGTGTGGTGAGCCACTAAAGAAATCAAACATCCAGGCAAAAAAATTCAAACCTAACCTGTATCTCAGTTAGTCATGACCAAAATAGAATTCAACACTTATTTCATAGATAGTATATCATCCCTTAACAAGGATTGTCCAACATCCAATCCCAATCCAAACCATGGCCACCAAGTATCAACACATCCACTTTCACCTTCAAACCTGTGCATACATTCTGTATAAAACTAGTCTTAAACAGAATCAAACATATAGTCTACTTCAGCTGATGAGCTTCCACGTGAGTGCCTTAAAATAGCAGCTAATACAGTTGCCTATCTTGTCTCAGTCCTTAGAAATAGGTCAGTCCAGGAATCCCACATGATCTCTCTCTTTGGAAAAAAAACACACACTATCCCTTTACACAAAAGAAAAAAATCAACAGACATTACTAACTTTAGATCTATAGCATTCTTATCCCTTCTCTCCAAAATACTTGAAAAATGTATCCAAAAATAATTGCAAAATTCTCTCCTGCAGGAAGAACTCATATTCCCTATGTGACACCCCTGCACTGTCCCAGTAATAAAGGAGCCTCAATCCTTACCACTGGCAACAGCTAGGGGATGTACACATTGGGAGGATGAAAAGTACACACAGTAAAGTACAATTTCCCTTAAGAGCAGACAGAGATCACAGTCAGTCTGGGTCTGGTTTCTACCTCTTTCTCCAGATCACCAATAAGACTCTCTACTTGCACAGCTATAGGGTTAAGATCTCAGCTGAGGGGCTAAGCCAAGACCTCCAGCACTCGCTCTGTCTGACCAGTGCTTCGTGTCCCTGCCCAAGTAGCTGACACACACACCTTGACATTTGATTTATATACAAACACAGACATCATACCTGGGGAAGGCTGGCACAGGTTTACAACCTATGCCCGCTTCTGCCCAGACTATAAAATAGTTTTCAACTGAACTGCCACCAACCCCTACTTATTAGCTACTATAAGGCCCTTACAAAGGGTGTCCAATCCTGCTGTGTAATGTTACTATTAATCAAAATAGTCTGACCAAGACATGCAAGGCTATTTAGGAATGGCCTGTACAGTGTCACCAAATACATATGCAAGCACTCTAAGAGCTTAAATATGTCTCACAAATATCAGCCACAAAGACAGGTTAAATATATTTAATAATAAATAATAAAAGAACAAGACAATAGTCAGTACATCAATACAGTAATTTCAGTGTTCAAAATCACAGGAAATATTTTAAAACAACATTGCAGGACAGTCTCAAATATCTAAACTAATCTTTACTATATTCCTATCTATATTTAAAAGAGATACTATACCATAAATCTTATTTACAGCAAGGCAAGTGCAGATGATGGAGATGATGATTGGATGCTCTTGCTTGGTCAAAAGGCAAAATACAAAATGTCCAGTCTCTCTCTGAGAGAGTTCTTAAATTAATATCAAATCTTACTGCTGGGATAGCTTGGATGACATCACCTTTTGTCACCTGACTTCAGTTCCCAGGCTAACACAGAAACTAACAGAATTTATCATCTTTGTCTTAAAAATACTTATCTCTGAGGTTAATCTTCTATGGTCCAGCAGGGTACACTGTGGATACATCTTAGCTCAGTACATAACATACAGTTCTGTATAAATCATATCAATATTCACAAATGATATATAATTATTTACAAAATTCCAGGTAGTTGTGCTGGCAATATTTCCTGGCATCACACCCTATACAACATGGCTTTCAGCCTTCCCATAGTACTAACACTGCACTTCTAACGTTTATAGATACTGTTAACAAAGTTAGAGAAAACAACAAAGTTCTATCCTGCTTATTTCTAGACTTGCCTAAAGTGTTCAACATAGTTTGTCACAGCAAATTTCTACTTCAAATGTCCTCACTAGGCCTATCTCAGTATAGCCTTCTGCGGTTCAAAATCTACCTATCAAATAGGCATCAGTCTGTAAAATGGCACTCCACCCTTTTTCCATACCTCCCATCACAGCTGGTGCACCACAAGGCTCTCTCCTAACACTCTCCACACATCCACACAACAGGCTTCCTTAATACAATATGTAGATAACTCCACTCTCATAGCTGCATATGACAACCTGGCACTTCATCAAAAAAAAATATTCAGGAAGCTTTAACAACCACTGAAACATGGTTTTGTGACTCACAATTCATGGTCACCCTCCCCCGAAAAGAAAATCTCTTTTTCCCTTAATCCCTTTCTCATGAAAAAAAAAACAAAATTTTAAATCTTCTCTCTTAATAATATAACCACTGAGATCACTTCTCATAGCAAAGTATTAGATATGATAGTCTAATCTTAAGTTTGACCTGCATATACAAATTTCTATAAGAAAACTCTCCAAAAACTGGGAATGCTTTATAGAGTCAAAACCTTTCTCTCCAATGCAAGTAAAACAACACTTGCCACTACTAACCTCCTCCCCTTACTACTTTGTGGTACTTTCATTCCTTACTAACCTCCAAGCATCATAAAAATCAAAACTTGAACAATGACTAAATTTGCCGCACATACCCCTTTCAGAACCTACCTCTGTATAGCACTAGAAAGCCTAAATTGGATAGAACTACCCCATCAACTAGCATATACACAGCTTCTTACCACCTATAAAATTATCCAGCATCCATCTGCCTGTCCAGCACTAAATACCGTTCTACACAACTATGTTCCTAATTGGTCATTATGATCCAGTGACCAAA